>NW_006399887.1:8935588-8936578 GCF_000299155.1 Elephantulus edwardii | reverse complement strand
AAGTCATATTTTGGCTCCTGTGGATTCGGTTTAATTTTCTTCAGCTTCAGCTTGAACTTGCATATGAGTAGTTGGTGGTTTGTTCCACAATCTGCTCCTAGCCTAGTTTTCACAGCTGATATTGAGCTTCTCCAGCAATTTTTTCCACAGATGTAATCAATCTGATTCCTATGCACACCCTCAGGTGAAATCCATGTGTATAATCTACGTTTATGTCTCTTAAAAAACGTATTTGCAATGAAAAAGTCATTTATTGTGCAAAATTCTATCATTCTATCTCCAGCTTTATTTCTGACACCAAGTCCATGTTTTCCAACTACTGATTCTTGTTCCCTGTTCCCAATTTTTGTGTTCCAGTCACCCATTATTATCAATGCATCATAAAGATTTTTTATAAAATTGTTCATGTTATCTTATGCAAGGGATTCTTTCCATGGTCAATGGCCAATAAGAGAGACAGATTGCAATGTCCATAAGCACGTTATTGCAGATCTGTGAGAAAGCAGTGAGATCCTTCTCAGATACTGCATCCTCCTCTAGGAGAAATCAGTAGGCTTTTATACTGGGATTAGAAATTAATTTACTTAACAATGGCCTTTTGTTAGTAAAAAGTAAGAATTTCTATGTTTGAAAAAAATATATATAATACTAGAAAAAGGCAACCTATAAAATAGTTAACGTCTGACTAAGAAAAACAGGTATTGAAAAGATAAAAACTAATTCAGAAAAGGCTGACTTCTCTTCCTGGTAAATAGGAAGATTAAGATACAATTTACCTATATCTGGAAAAAAAACATTTCAAAGAAGTAAACACTGTTCTAATATTTCCTCTCCTGGTAAACAGTTTAAAGTACTATACATGACTAAAGAAAGGAAACAAAAAAATTCTAAGGCAAAGTAACCAGTTTTGCAGGTTGGAGAAAACTGAGGAAAGTTTTAGAATTATAGTTTTAGAACTGATATTTTACATATATATGTGTATATGTATAT
>NW_006399887.1:8922069-8923438 GCF_000299155.1 Elephantulus edwardii | reverse complement strand
TAATTTTCCTACATTCATGGTTCTCACATTCCATGTCCCAATCACCAGTGTCTGCTTACAACTGTTCCTCTTCCTTTGTATTTCCATACTTGAAAACTCAACCTCCTTTGCCTTTTCTGTTATCTAAATGTGTTCTGTTTTACACAGGGCTTTTATCTAGATAGATGATAGATAATGATAGAGATAGAGATAGAGATAGAGATGATAGAGATGACAGAGATGATCGAGATTGAGATAGAGATAGATAGAGATGATAGAGATAGAGATAGATATATTTACATATATATATAGAGAGAGAGAAAGAAATAGAGAATTATGAACTTATTAGTACCATCCCATCACTCACATCACATAAGTACCTGTTATAGCACTAAATACATAAATGTGGATCTCTAGAGAATAGACTAAAATGATGCAAAGAAACATTAAAATATCTGTAACCTCTACTTGAAAAATAAATATAAGTTTGTTGAACAAAGCATCATACTAACAACACACAATTCTCTGCCAGATATAATGAAGTCTTTGGAAATCTTTAACCAATAATCATAGATATAATTTACTTAACTCACTAGCGCTGTCACCTGGTCAGTTCTGATACATAGTGACATTCCATTGCATTTTGTTGGTAGTAATTCTTTATTGTTCTTTTTTATTTTGTATCTTTCTCTGGAAAAACAATTTGAAGATTCAAAACAATTGGTAGATTACTGTGTTTTGGTTGTTACATGTCATTATGTCACCTGAGACTCATAGTGACCCTATGTACAAAAGCTCTAAAGCCTGTCCTGTCTTTAGCCAGTCTCACTAACTCTGACACACCTATGCCCATTGCCCCAGTTACTATATCGATTCATCTCATCCAGGATTTTCCTCTCATGTGCAGTTCTTTCACCCTTCTAAGCATTCTGACCTTCTCCAAGAACTGGTCTCTCCTGGCCACGTGCCCAAAGTATGTGAGATGGAACTTCAAAATCCTAGCCTCCAAGGATGGACTTGACCTCACCCTCTCCAAAACAGACCTATTTGTGTTCTTGAAGTCCACGGTACAAGACTCTTCTCCAACGATACAATTCAAAGGCAGTCATTCTTCTGCTGTCATTCTTAATCTCTGTCCATCTTTTAATGCATAGCAAGTAATTGTGAAGACTAATCTGGACCAGAACCACCTTAGTCTCCACACTGACAACATTGCTTCTCTGTATTCTGGAGAGGACCCTGACAGCATGTTTTCCAAGTGCAATTCATCTTTTGATTTTCTGATTGCTGGTACTAACAGTGTTGATTGTGGAACTCTACGCAGGCTGTAATTTTTAACAGTCTCAGTCTCTTCATGCTGCTGCCAGTTGGCCCAGTGGTGAGAATCTTT
>NW_006399887.1:8920205-8921645 GCF_000299155.1 Elephantulus edwardii | reverse complement strand
TCCTCTGGATCTTTTTTTAAAATTTGGTGTTTTTTAATATTTTAATACTTTCCCACAGCTCATTTGGTATTTGTTAATTAGTGTTCATGGCCTCAAACCTGCTCCTGAATTGGTTTTTACATTTAGATGGGGTAGACTCAAGATGAAATTTTTATTCCTGTGGATTTCATTTGACTTTCTTTAGCTTTAATTTGAAGTTGTATATGACTAGTTGATAGTCTTTTCCTCAAGTGCCTGGCCTAGTTTTCACTGTTGATATTGAACTTCTCCAATGATTCCTTCCGTACATATAATCTAGCTGATTCCTGTGCATCCCATCAGGTGAAATTCATGTGTATAGTCTGCATTTATGTTTCTTATAAAAGGTATTTGCAATGAATAATCATTGTGCAGAATGTTATCATTCTATCCCCAGTCTCATTTATGTCACCAGGTCCATGCTTTCTGACTACTGATCCTTCTTTTGGTTCCAAAATTTTGTATTCCAGTCACCCATTGTCACTATTAGTGCATCTTGGTTACATGTATCATTAATTTCTGTCTGCAAAATTTGGTAGAAATAATCTATTTCCTCCTTTTTTGGCTCTGGTTGTTGGTGTATATGTTTGAGTGATAGTAGTATTAAAAGTTTTTCCTTGTACGCATATGGATATCATCGTCTCGCTTAAATATTGTATTTCAAGAAAGACCTAGAAACGGTCTTTTTAACTATGAAATCTACCCATTTTTTCCTCTCAGTTTTTCATCTCCAGTGTAGTAAGGACAATCCTTTTCCCTAGTCTGTCTTAATTTAGATGCTTGACTCTAGAGTAATATTAGACAGATCAAGATGACAGCTAGGTTTCCTCTAGATCTGGTATGCTGGTGAGCCCAGACTCAGCTCGGGGAGGGGGTGCGGAGTAACTTCGGTTTTTCTAACTCAGTCCTGGGACTGAAAGTCCCATCTTGCCTTGGATGCTTGATTGTTAATTAATTCAGCGGAGTTCTGGGAGAATGAGCATTACGTAATTATGGAGGGAATGAGAAGATCTCAGAGGCCTGCTGTGTGTCAAGCCCCAGTGTTCCTGATGCTGAGTTAGGGGAGCAAAAGCGGATCCCAGACACCAGCAGTATGTAGAGTTCTAGGACTTCTGATGCAGGCCTGAATGTCCCCTCTTATCTTAGATGCCAGATTGTTTGTACTGTAAAGTAGAAAGAGTCCTATAGCTGACCACCTGATTTTTTTAGAAGTACAATGAACTAAGCACTGTTATTGTTGTTGTTATGTGCTGTCAAGTCGCCTGCAACTCATAGTGACCCTATGTACAACAGCCCTAAACTCCGCTCTGTCCTGTGCCAATCACACTGTCTCTGACACTCCTAACCCAAGTATAAAAGTGACTAAATCAATCCACCTCATAGAGGGCCTTCCTCTCCTGAGCTGTCCCTCCACCCTCCCAA
>NW_006399887.1:8909668-8917860 GCF_000299155.1 Elephantulus edwardii | reverse complement strand
TTTCTGTTATCTAAATGTGTTCTGTTGTACGTAGGGTTTTCAGAGGCCTGCTGTTTCAGAATTGGATGGCCAATCCTTCTGCCTAGTCTGTCTCAGTGTGAATATTCAGATTTAGAGAAGTATCAGACAAGCACTAGGTAATTAAATTTATTCCAAAGATTCTGACTATAAAATCAACATGAAACTTGTTGTAATAGAACAACTATTTTGAAGCTGATACAAGTAGAATTAAGTGTGGGCATAAATTTGTAGCAATCTACAAATAAATTTAAATATCCATGAAGCTATTGAAAATTTCTAGGAGAATGTGTCATATAAAAAACTTTGCCTTGATCAAATACAAATGTTTAAAAGGCATTAGTTTACCAATCAGCAAATGCAAATATCACATTATCTGAATAGTGTTTAGGTCAAGAATTTAAGTAAATGATATCATTTATTCCAACATTTACTTTAAATAAAATTATTTCTGATGCTACTAGTGAAGTCATGCATTGATCAATTACACACATGTTAAGAAGGTGGCATTGATCTAGGTATCTAAGAGTAAATATAAGTACTATAAATAAATCATCTAAACATTTTCTGATATATTTCAAGAGTAAAATATATTTCCTGAACAGTAAACATGTATCATGTTGGATTATGCAAATATTGTTGTCATTAGATGCCTTTCAGTTGAGCATGACCCAACGAATGACAGATTTGAACTCTGTCCTATCCAGTGCTATTCCCATAATCTAACATGCTAGAGACCATTGCTGGCAGTCACTGTTTGAGTTTACTTGGTTGAAGGTCTCTTGACCGCTTTTCTTTCACCTTCCCAGGAATAATGTCCCTCTCCAAGGAATAGCTTCTCCTAACATGTCCAAAGTATGTGAGATGCAGATTGAATAATTTTGCCTACAAGAAGTGCTCTGGTTAAACCTTTGCCAAGACATACTTTTTTGTTATTTTGGAAGTCCCAGGAATGTTCTGTGCTCTTCTTCAACACCACAGCTCAAACGCATCCATTTTTCTTTTGTCATCATTATTCATTGCCCAGCTATCAGCACTATAGCAAGTGATTGAAATGACCATGGTCTGAATCAGTCATATCTTGGTCTTTTGCCTAGCATCATTGGTCTGCAATGGTTATGGAGATGTTGTTGTTACATGCCATCATGTTTCATGTGACTCGTAGTGACAGCAGCTCTGAAGACTGCCCTACCCTGAGCCAGTCTCACTGACTCTGACACATTTACCCCCATTAGCCGAGTTACTGTATCAATTCATCTTACTCGGGATCTTTCTCTCCTGTGTTGTCCCTCTATCCTTTCCTTCCAAATGTGATGTCCTTTTCCATGGATGGGTCTCTGCTGGCCACGTGCCCAAAATATGTGAGACAGAGCTTCAATACAGAAGTGAACTGGTCAATCCGTCTCATTGAGGATCTTCCTCTCTTTTGCTGACCCTCCACCTTTCAAAACATGATATCACTTTCCATGAGATAACCTTTCCTAGCAACATATTCAAATTTTGAGAGACAAAGCTTTATGATTTTTGCCTTCAAGGAATACTCTGGCTACACTCCAAGACAAATTTGTTCATTCTTTGGTAGTTCATAGCATACTCAGTACTTTTTTCTAACAACACTACACAAGGGCATCAATTCTTCTGTCATTCTTATTCATAGTCCTGCTTTCTGATCCATAGCAAGTAATTGAAAAGACCATGGCTCAAATCAGGAACATCTTAGTTTTCAAACTGACATAATTTTTCTTCAGTGTTTTGAAAAGGTTCCTAAAAGCAGACTTGCCCAAAGCAATACATCTCCTTATCTCCTGACTATTGGTATCAAGGGTGTTGATTGTGGATCCAAGTAATTGAAATCATTGACAATTTCAATCATTTCTCCATCTATAATAATATTGCCTAATTTCCTAGTGATAAGTAATTTTGTTTTCATGATGATGAGATGTAATCTATATTAAAGGCTGTAATAATTGATCTTTTGTAGCAAGTGCTTCATCTCCTCACATTCAGCAAACAAGGTTGAGGATGTCACATTCTACTTCATAGAGTCCAGCTCCACAAAATTGTTTGCTTAACATATATATTAAATATGTATGGTGAAAGGATACAAACCTCATGAACTCCCTTCCTAATTTTAAATCATACATTGTTCTTATGTGCTGTTTGTACAACAGCTTCTTGGTCTAGATAGAGATTTCATTTGAACACAGTTGTTTTGAGATTCCCATTCTTCTCAATATTAGTCATAGTTTATTGTGATCCAAACAGTCAAATCCCTTGATGTACTCAATATATCAAAAATAGGCTTTCTTCTCACATTCAGTCAATCAGTAATGATATCCCTGATGCTGTAGCCACTTCTAAACTCAGTTTGAACTTCTAGTAGTTCTTTGTCAATGTACTATTCCAGTAACTTTTTTTATGATCTTTAGCAATAGTTTCAGATAAATCAGCAATTAATGAATTTGTTAGATAAGTTTTTTTCAATAAAGAAATTCTTGAATTTCTAGACAGACTAGGAAGAAGGATTGGCCATCCACTTCTGAAATAACAGGCCTTTGAAAACCTTATGTACAAAAGAACACACTTAGACTAGCAGACAGGGAAACAGAGGTGGAAGTTTCAAGTATGGAAATACTAAGGAAGAGGAACAGACATTATTGGTTGGAATATGGAATCTGAGAACTATGAGTGTAGGAAAAATAGATATTTTAAGGAAAATATGGAAAGCAATAATATCAACATACTAGGCATTGGAGAGATGAGATGAGATGGACTTGAATAGGACATTTTGAATTAGATGATCATACGATCTACTATGCTGGAGATGAAAAGGTGAGGACTAATGGAATTGCTTTAATAATTAAAAAAGTCAATTATAGATGTGTCTTGAAATACAATATTGTGAGTGACAGGATAATATCCATACACATACAAGGAAGTTCAGTGAATACCATTATCCAAATATATGCACCAACAAACAGAGCTAAAGAAGAGAAAATAGAGATTTCTACCAACTTTGGCAGTCAGAGTTCGACTGAACATGCAATTAAGATGCATTAATAATAATGGGTGATTGGAATGCAAAAGTTGGGAACAGAGAAGAAGAATCAATAGTTGGAAAGCATGAACTTTCTGACAGAAATAAAACTAGAGATAGGATGATGGAATTTTGCACAATCAACAATTTATTTATTGAAAATACATTTTACAAGAAACATAAATGTAGGCTATAAAGATGGGTTTCACCTGATGGTATGTGTAGGAATCAAATAGATTACATCTGTGGAGAGAACCGCTGGAGAAGCTCAATATCAGCTGTGAAAACTAGGCTGGGTGCTGATTGTGGAACAGATTACCAAGTACTCATATTCAAGTTTAGACTGAAGCTAAGGAAAGTCAAATCAAACCCACGAGAACCAAAATATGACCTTAAGTATATCCCACCTGAATTCCAGAACAATCTCAGGAACAGGTTTGAGGCCTTTAACACTAATGAGAGAAGACCAGATGAGTTATGGAAAGATATTAAGAATATCATCCAGGAAGAGTACAAAAGGTCATTGCAAAGAGAGAGGAGAAAGAAAAGACCAAATGGATATTAGAAGAGACTGAATATTGCACTAGACGGACAAGAAGCCAAAGCAAAAGGAAGAAATAAAGACATTAAGGAGCTGAACAGGAGATTTCAAAAGGCTGCTTGACAAGACAAAGTAAAATATTATAATAAAATGTGCAAAGAGCTGGAGTCTGAAAAGCAAAGGGGCAAAACTCACCTTGAATAGCAATACTTAAGGATGCTTTGGGGAGGATATTAAATGATCCTGCAAGTAGTAAAAGAAGATGGAAAGACAATATAGAGTCATTATACCAAAGGAATTCGCAGACACAGAAGAATTAAATGAAACAGCATATAAGCAAGAGGAAGGTGATGAAGGAAGAAGTTCAGATTGCTTTGAAATAATTGGCTAAAATTAAGGCCCCAGTAATTGATGGAATACCAGTTGACATATTTCAACTAACAGATGCTGCCCTAGATGTGCTCATCAAATTGTGTGAAGAAATCTGGAGAAAACCTGCTTGGCCAATTGACTGGAAAAGATCTATATCTGTTCCCATTCCAGAGAAAGGTGATCCCACAGAGTGTGGAAATTATCGAACAATATCATTAATATTACATGCAAGCAAGATTCTGCTCAAGATTATCCAAAAACTACTGGAACAACACATCAACAGAGAACTTCCAGAATTGCAGGCTAGGTTTAGACGGGGTCTAAGTGACATTGGCACAGGATAAGACAGAATTTAGGGCTGTTGTACATAGGGTCTCTATGAGTCACAGGCGACTAGATGGCACATAACAACAAATAACAACATCCCAAAATTAGAATTAAATGGCCAAGACAAGCTTCAAACAATGTTTAATAGAATGTGGATTTGCAATGTCAGAAAACTTAAATAAGGTAACTTTTATTCTTGAATATTACAAGCATGAGTTTAGAGATGTTAGCAAACAATCAAACTAAAGAAGATATTGTTAAAAAGGTAAAATATCTTCAACTAAACTACAAACTATTGTTCATATAATAAAAGACATCTATTAGTGAAGAAAAATGTTAGAAGAAGAGTCAATATCTTTGAGTTTTGTGCTGGAGAAGAGTATGAATATACCATGCGCTGCTAAGAGAACAGGTCTGCCCTGCAGAGAGTGAAATCAGGTTGCTTCTTGGAGACAAGGACTTTGAAGTTTCATTTGGCATACTTTGGGCAAGTTTCCAGCAGGGACCAGTCCGTGGAAAAGGACACCATGCTTTGAAGGGTGTAGGGATTGCTCAAGTGAGAAGAACTCTCAATGAGATGGTTTGACTCGGTGAGTGGGATAATGGGAGTAGCTGTGTTGGAGACAGTAAAATTGCCTCAAGATAGAGCAGAGTCCAGAGATGTTGTACATAGAGTCACTATGAGTTGCAAGTAACTCAATGGCATGTAACAATAATATTGAATTACTTAATATCAAAATAAATTGACAATATTAAAGATGACACAATATTTCTAAAAATTGTTGTGAAGCTTAAGGTTTTGTGTTAGTTTGACAAGTTATCATTAATTAATTTGATAGTTATGCTATAGTAATCTTCTTGATGAAATCTGATATAATCATATCTATACTAATCAGTTATGAATAGTCAATTTGTTTAAAGAGAATTTACTAGGGGATGTGGCCTGTATAAAACTTATGCAGACTTTTTGACAAAATTCTCTTGGTGTTTACTCCACCTGGATCCTACATAGGCTCACAGTCATCTGAGGTCACATGAACCAGAGGGTGGTCATAGTGCATACCAAGTTTTCATTCATCAGTCTCCAAAAGCCTACTGTCTTACAAGATGATTCTGAATTTATCAGCCTATCCTGGTTTCACTTCTCTGGAGAACTCAGCCTAGGACAATTTCAGATATATTTCAGGAATCATTCCGTGGAGAGAGATATCCTGGTAGGGAAGATAGGGCATGAATCAGTGAAAGAGAGAAAGCTTCATTGATACGGATTGACACAATGGCTGGCCACCATAATAGACCTGAACATGAGAAGGAAGATAGAGCATGAATCAGTGAAAGAGAGAAAGCTTCATTGATATGGATTGACACGATGGCTGGCCACCATAATAGACCTGAACATGAGAAGGATCATGAGGACGGTGTAAGTTAGAGCAACGTTCACGTCTCTTGTTCTGAGGGTCACTATGATTTACTGTGAGTCATAGTTGCCTCAATGGTATCTAACAATAAGAACACTGTATGATACAGAAAGAAAAAATTTATTCTCCGGTCTCTGAATCAGAACCCATGAAAAATATAATAGTTACTAGGATAATTTTATGAATTATGAAAATTTGTGGAAGGTATTAGTGAAATAAAGACAATGAATTTGTAAGGCTTTTCCCTCAATTCTTATTAGTTGTAGAGTAATTTTACAATGTGGAAATAGAAAGTTCTCTCTTTACAAATCAGTTAAATACATTTTATATAGTTTTTAAAAATAAACTAATATTTAGAAGATTTCCACTACAATAAAAAAAAAAACTTCAACAAAACATGGGAGGATTTTTTGTTGTTTCCATTAAAATTGCACTTCAACCTGTAATATGCCTTTAAATTTGATATTTTCTCAATAATGAATTGATAAAAACTCTATGAATTAGCTTAAATAGGTAAAGGTTTCACATTTACGCTTTTGTACAAAATTAATTGTTTTTAAAAATGAGTCTTTTTTGTACTTTAAAAAAAATTATCATTAATTTTAATGACAATTTAGAGACTTTGGATTTTCATTCATTCATTGTTGCACCTTTCTCCCCTCCAAACCCTGCCCCCCCGTACACTACCCTCTTGAAAAGTAGAAGAAAAATTCTTTCATTGTTTTACAATCCCTCCCCCCAGGTCTACGCCACTATGCAGCCTTCACTCTGGACTCCCGTCATGACAAAAATACCTAATAACATATCCCTTCTAAACAGTTTTCAACCTCATCTGTTTCAATGCAGTATACATTATTGAACCCATCTTTCTCACTCTTCCCCCAACCCTGAGGTCAGTCCTGTTTTACAACAGTGGCACCATGCAGTATTTGTCCTTTTGTAACTGAGATACTTCACTCCGCATAAAGTCCTCCAGGGTCACCCATTTTGAATAATATTTCATGAGTTCTTTGTTATTCAATGCATCGTAGTATTCCTTTGTGTGAATATACCACTGCTTCACTATCAATTCATTTGTTGATGGGCACTTAGGTTGTTTCCAACTCTTTGTTATCGTGAACAAAGCCACAATAAACATGGGTGTGCATATATCTGCTTGGATGTCAGTTATGGTCTCTTTAGAGTATATTCCCAGTAGTGGTATTGCTGGGTCAAATGGCATCTCTATTTGCAACTTTTTGAGAAAGCACTATGCCATCTTCCACAGTGGTTGCACCATTTTACACTCCCACCAACAGTAAATAAGGGTTCCAGTTTCTCCACACCCTCGCCAGCATTTGTTGCTTGCTTGCTGTTCTGTTAAATTTTGCTATTCTGACTGGGGTGAGATTTTATTTCATACTTGTTTTGCTTTGCATACCTCCCCGAGCTTGGGAATTTGAACATTTCTTCATGTGTTTATTAGCCATCTGAACGTCTTCTTTGGTGAAGTGTCTGTTCATATCCTGTGCCCATTTTTCTATTGGATTATTGACCTTTATTTTGTTGTGGTGAAAATGACTCTGTTTTGTCAAGGTAAATATTAATGGGAAATTAGCTTTGCAATGCTCAGATCAATACCTGAAGAAATATTAGGAATATCTATAAATTTCAGTGAATATAAACAAATACATTTATATGTCATGACAAATTTATATTCAAATTAAGATGTAATATAGCCTTCAAATTGTAGTGCTAGAGAAGAGTCTTGAACATATCATGAACTGCCAAGAAAATAAATAGGTCTGTCTTGGAGAGGGTGAAACCGAGTTTCTTCTTGAAGCCTAGGATTTTGAATCACCATCTCACATGCTTTGGGCATGTGGCCAAGAGAGACAAATCCTTGGAAAAGGACATCATGCATGGCAGGGTGAAGGGATGGATTGCTACAATACCTGGGGCAATGAGGGTTGGTGTGTCAGAATTAGTAAGAGTGGCTCAGGACAGGGCAGGTTTCAGAGGTGCTGTACATAGAGGGTTACTATGGGTTGCAGGTGGCTGGATGGCACATAACAACAAAAACATCATAAGTTTAAAATACATACTAGATTTCAATACAATTTTTTAAAAAATAAGTCGTATTAAAAACCCTTTTCTTTATTATTCATAGAATTGGTAATATTTATGTTATATTGGTTTAAAATAAATATATTATTTACTTAATAGCACCTATCTTTTAAATTTAAAAAGCCACTAAATTACAGAGTTACATATATATTTTACTTCACATTTCTATTAATATTACTATTAGAGATGAAGAGTTTAAAATTCAGAGTACAGTAATTAGGTAGATAGTTTCACATTCTTGAAAGAAAAAGTAAAATTTGCTTTCTTTTTTTTTTTTTTACCCTTCTTTTAACCAAGTACGTTTATTCCTCATAATCTACTTCCATTCAGCACTTAAGAAACCCAATTACCTTTCTACTTACCTAATGGATTT
>NW_006399887.1:8905827-8909498 GCF_000299155.1 Elephantulus edwardii | reverse complement strand
CCTACCCCCAAATATAATCCACTCTGCAACCCTCATTGCATACTCCTACGATAAAAATAATGCCCTAAAATATAATACTTTTAGACTATTCTCTATAGACGTCAGTGCCGTAAACATATTTCGTCCAGTTTTTCTCAGTCTTACCCCCACCCCAATGCCAGCCTCATTCCACTGTTGTAGAATGAAAATTTGCTTTCTTTTAAGGACACTTAATTCTTTGCAGTAGCAAACTAAAAGGTAACAGAAGCTTTAGATAGATAATGCTCAGGGACTAAATTAGTTTAATTTGTACATTTTGTTCCCATAACACCTAGATGTATAATATTGCAAATTTAATGAAAAAATAACTATCAATTATTTGCCTCCAAGATCTTTAGCCTTTCTAAGCTTTATATATTTAATTGTAAAACTATAAAAATATAAGGTTTGGTTTATGTTATTATTGACTAAGGATTTGGATAACATTAAATTTGTTTTATGTATTCTTAGGGCATGTTGTCAGATGGGCTTAGTCTTTGAAAAAAGACATTATGCTGAGAAAGGTAGAGAGGTTCAGCAGAGGAGAGGAAGGCCCTCAAGAAGTTGGAATGACACAGAAATTATAACAATGGGCTTAAGTATGGGGGATTGTGACAATGGCATAGTATAGAGCAAAGTTCTGATCTATCTATCTATCCTTCATAGGGTCTCTATGTGATAATTAACTTGATAATGTCTAATAACAACAACAAACATGATTGCATTTGCAGTCGTGATAAGTTGTTGTAGTTGTTACTGATTACTAGAAACTTTAGAATTTTCTAAGTAGTTACTGAAAACTTGCAATAGTTGGCAGGACTCTCATCTCGTGCCCTTCTATTTTCCACCAATGTTATGAAGGACACAACAGGGAAATCATCAACCCTACCATGAAGGTAAAGCTATTTTACATTCATCTTCCTTTCAGAAGGAAATATTGAAATGTCGGTTCCTGCACTGCCTGACACACTGTGAAATCATTTACTGTCCATAGGGATTATGAGACCTGGTGATGTGTTGCCTTTTCTGAATATAATGTCCCTGAGAGAGTTGCTGCAACATAGCCATCTGTTTGGGTATCACGGAGGAGTCATATTTTAGAAAACTATCTTCCTGTTCCCTAATCCTCAGCATGGACATTTTTACATTCATAAACCAGTGTTTTAACTGTTTTCATCAGAGCACCAGAATCAAGAGAGCAATGCATTTAGAGTCAGGAGACCTAGTTTCTCTTCTAGTTTCTATTAGTAGCTCAGCTACTAATGAGTTCTGTGACTTTGGGAGAGTCATTTAATTTCTCTTGCCTTTAATTTCTTCATTTACACAACAAAGATATTGCACTGTTATTTTTTAAAAAAACATCTCTTTCAAACATAAGGGTGGTTTAAATTTTTTCACTATGCTTACAACGATAACAATGATATTTTCTTTTTCTTCTCACCTCTTATAAGGGCTCATTACTTACCACTGTCACATAAAGATTCATTCAATAATTACTTGGTTAGGAAAAAGGTAATAAGTGAAAAATAAACCTACGTATTTTTTAAGAGCTTTATGTCTAATTTTTATTATGTACTAACCCACAGTCATCTAGTCAGTTACAATTCAAAGGTTCTGAGACTAAAAATCTTCATAGTAGGAGATCGACAATATTTCTTCCATGGAATGCCTTGTGGATTCAAAACACTTACCTCATAGTCAAGAGATTCCACCGAGTACAATTTATACCAATCTTATAAACAATAGACCTGAGCTGAGCCTTGCCCCACTCTGAGCTATCCTCATGATCTCTGGTATGCCCTAGTCTGTTGCTACAAATCACTATATTGATCTGTGTTGGGGTATTCCTCTTTTTATCTCACCTTCCACATTTCCCCACAATATGTATTTTTTTCCAAGAACTGTATTAAATACTTGTTGTTGGTAGGTGCCATCAATTCAAGTATTACTCAAAGAAACTCTATGAACAACTGATCTGAACACTGTCCTATTTGGGTTCATCTTCACAATCTCTGACACACACCAGCTCATAGCTGCAGTCATTGTGTTAACCCACTTACTCAAAGGTCTTCCTCTCTTTCACCATTCCTCCATCTTTTCAAGTAATGTCCCTGTCTGAGGAGCAACCTCCCCTAGCAACATGCCCAAAATATGTGAGACCAAGTTTCATCAAACATGATGCTCTAATGAGCATGATTGCCGCCCTTTCAGTAACACTTCTGTTTTTCTTTTGGAAGACCATGGAATGTTAACTCCTCTCAGCATCAGAGTTCAAAGGCATTGTTATCCTTATTCATTGTCCAGCTGTTAGATGCATAGTAAGTGAGTGAAAAGACCATTGCCTGAAGCAGGCACACCTCAGTCGAGTTGTCCAACTGATATCATTATTCCTCAATATAGTGCAGAGGTCCCTGGGTACAGATTTTCACAGTGCAATATATCTCCTGATCTCCTGGCTGCTGGTACCAAATACATTGATTGTGAATCCAAGTAAGAGAAAAATTAACAGTTTCAATCCTTTCTTGATTCTTCAAGATGTTGCCTATTGTTCCAGTGGCAAAGATTTTTGTTTTCTTTATATATTGAAGGCTGTGATGTTTAACATTCTGCAACAAGTGCCTCAAATTCTCCTCACTTTCAGCAAGCAAGATTCCGTCATATGCACATTATTAATACTTAAGGTAATTAATCACTTATCATAACTTAGGTTCTAATTAGGTTATTAATGACTTATCATAACCTTATCATAATGGGGTTATCATAACTTTTCTGGAACCATAGAGTTACTATCACAAGACAACCAATGAATTTCAAACTGTGACAATCTTCTCCAAGAAGACATAGAAAACAGTAACTGTTTCACCTATTTAAGGCCCAGATAGAATACATTGTGGAGGCATAAGAAGTACATTAAAATGTTGAAAGTCCATTAAACCCAGCTACAGTGTACAATCACCAAAAGTCACAGAAATAAGAGAAATCCTTACTTGCTGTCTCTTCTTTGCAGTCTTCTCACAGATGTTCAAGAGGAATATCATGCAGAACTGAAAATAGGATGAAACCTCTTTAGTGGTGCAAAATACCAGAAGATGTAACATTACCTCTGACTTGCATGTTCCTTATCAGAAAATAAAAACTTTTTGTTACTTGGAATAGGGCCATGGGCGGGAAATTCGATTAAGCCCTATCTCCTTCAGAATATTTGTAAAAGAAATAGCTATCTGAATTTAAAACAAAAATTTCCAATTTTGAAAGAGGATAGAAATAAAAAACCTTTATGACTCTGAGAGCACTGATGTCCCAGTGTTAAAGTGTTGTAGTTGTTATTATGTTGTTAGTTGCCATCAAGTTGAGTACAACTGATAGAAACCCTATAAACAACACACCTGAATCCTGCTCCTTCCTCACTCTTCCTGACACATTAGAGCCCTTTGCATCAGTCATTGTCAATCAACCTGGTCTGGGGTCTTCCTCTGCCAACCTCTCTTGCTGACCCTCTACCTATCTAAGGAGTAGTCCATCCTAGCAACATGCCCAAAGTATTTGCCTTTTTTAAAATTATTATTAAATTTTATTAGTTTTAATGAACATTTACAGAGATTTTGGGTTCTCATTCATCCATTGTTGCACTGTTTTCTCTACCCTCCTCCCCA
>NW_006399887.1:8885569-8904322 GCF_000299155.1 Elephantulus edwardii | reverse complement strand
CAAAATCCAACACCCTTTCCTGATTAAAGCACTCAACAAAATAGGATTAGAGGGGAATTTCATCAACATAGTAAAATGTATTTATGAAAACCCAAGAGCCAACATTGTTCTTAATGGAGAGAGGTTAAAGGCATTCCCTTTAAGAACAGGAACTAGGCAAGGATGCCCACTATCACCTCTCATTCAATATTGTTTTGGAAACCTTAGCAATAGCAATAAGACAAGAGAAGGGAATAAAAGGTGTCAAAATAGGGAACGAGGAGGTAAAATTATCCCTCTATGCCGATGACAGGATAGTATACTTAGAATGCCCAAGTATTTGAAGCAAAGCCTCATCATCTTTACCTCCAAAAGTGTATTCCAGCTACACTTTCTCCAAGATGAGTTTGTTTGTTCTTTTGGCAGTTTATTGGATGTTTAGTGCTCTCCTTTAGCATCACAGCTTAGAGGCAACAATTATTCTTCTTTCATCCTTATTCATTGTTTAGCTCTCAGATGCATAGCAAGGTATCGGAAAGACCATGACCTGAATAAAATGCACCTTAGTCCTCAAACTGACATCATCATTCTTTAATAATTTGGAGAGGTCCATAGCTACAGACTTTTCCAGTGAAATATATCTCTAGATTTCCTGAATACTGGTACCAAGAGTGCTAAATATCGATCAAAATAAGATGAAGTTGTTGATGGTTTCAGTATTTTATCCATCTAGAACAAAATTATACTTGGACCAGGAAGCAGTCGTCAGAACAGAGCAAGGAAACACTGCATAGTTCAAAAGTGGGAAAGGTATGTGTGTCACAGATGTGTCCTATCTCCATATCTTTTCAATCTATATGTAGAACAGATTATCTGGGAGGCTGGGCTCTATGAGAAGAAGTGTGGCTTCAGGATTGGAGGTAGACTCATCAACAAACTACTTTTTGCCAATGGCACAATCTTGCTTGCTGAAACTGAGGAGAAACTAAAGTGCTTGTTGCAGAAGGACAAGGACTGCAGCCTTCAATATGGATTGAGGCTCAATATCAAGAAAGCAAAGATTTTCACCACTGGGCCGATTGGCAGCATCATGATAGATGGTGAAGAGATTGAAATTGTTGACACCTTCAGTTTGATTGGCTTTATAATCAACACTCTTGGTAACAGCAGCCAGAAAATCAAAAGACAAATTGCTTTAGGAAAGTCTGCTGTCAGAGACCTTTTCATGGTACTGAGTAGCAACGATGTCATTCTGGAGACTAAGGTGTGCTTGATACAGGCCACGGTCTTTGCAATTACTTGTTATGCATCAGGGCGTGGGACAATGACCCGAAATGATAGAAGGAGAATTTATGCCTTTGAGATTTGGGGTTGGAGAAGAGTATTGAACATGGAGTGGTAGGAGAACAACAAGTTCATCCAGGAGAGGGTGAAGCCAGGCTGCTCCTTAAAGGAAAAGATTCTGAAGCTCCGTCTGACATATTTTGGACATGTTGCAAGGCAGGATCAGTTCTTGGAGAGGGATGTTATGCTTGGGAGGGTGGAGAGAGTGCAGGAGAGGAAGACCTTCAATGAGATGGATTTATGCCGTCACTAGGGTAATGAAGATAGGTGTGTCAGAGACAATAAGGTTGCCCAGATTTACAGCAGGGTTTAGGGCTGTTGTATAAAGGGTCTCTATGACTCGTGACTTGATGGCAACAACAACAAAAACTTTGTGATATTGCCTATTGGTCTGTGGTAAGAGTCTTTGTTTGTATTAAAGAGTACACTGCCTCTATTAAATGAATAGGAAAACCTCCTGAATGCAGGAAACTGCATTCACTAAAAAATTAGACTGGCCACTATTTAGAGAGATAAAAGAAACTCTTCTGCCTAAGAAAAATCAGATAGAAATTAGTTAGGCTACCCTTGAAGTTATTGTGGCATTGAAGAAGAGTATTGACTCTCCCATGTACTACCAAAAGAACAAATATGCCTTAGAGAAAGTTCAACGGTAGTCCTCCTTGGAAACATGATTGTTTCACATATTTGGGGGATGTTATTAGGAGTGGTTAGTCCTTAGAAAAGTAAATCATGCTTGGAAAGATGGAGCTTTAGTGAAAAGGTGGAAGATCCTAAACAAGATATATTAACACAGTGACTGTAACACTGATTGGGCTTAACTATATCAGAAATAATGTTGCAAATGATAGGATATAATTCATAGTTATTATTCACAGAGTCTCTACAAAGTGAAGGCAAGCTGAAGGCACCTATCTACAACATCTTCGAGACCTTGTTATGAAGGTACTTACTAAGACTGACAAGGCAAGGGAAGTTTCTGGGTCCTTTTTGCTGTTATTGCTCTTTCTTGCCCTTCAAAAGTAGGTGAGCCATAAACTAAGGGAAAGTAAGGGTGGAACCTGTGGATCTTGCTCCAGGCGTTAGATTAAAATCCTGTAGGGCCCGAGGGCAGCAGACCTAAGGGCCTGTCATTAATTGTTTTTGGTGAAACATTCTTCTAGTTTGGTGTGTCCACTTGCCATACAGAAGCAACTTGTGTTCCTTGTGAAGCTGAACACTGTGACACTGATGTGTCAAATGTGATAATGGTTACCCATGGCGGACAGTATTTGATGGTGCTCCCTGGGTAAAATAAGCTTGGAAGCAGGAGTGGCATTCACTTCTGTAAATAGCTTGCCTCGGGAAACCCTACAAACATGGAGTAAGGATGAAAGTCATGCAACTGTTGAGGACTTTCATTCATAGGGTCACTATGAGTAGTCTACAACTCAACAGCACTTAACAACAACAACAAGGACTGAAGCTGTACTTGAGCAGTTGTCTCATAATTCCAACACTGAAAAGCATGCTAGAACAACCCACTGTGTCATGGGAAAAGCTTGGAAGACTCCTTAACTTTTAGCAATGAAGTCCAGAAGAAATTGGAGCTTAGAGCAGATGAACAGAGAAATGTCTCCAGAAATCTCATCCTAACAGAAAACACAAGACAAAAGAGGAATTTAAATCAGTCATACATGAAAAGGATATATAAGTCCATTTCGTAGTATTAAACATTAGAAAGTGCCAATGAATCTTCATGAGTAGTTCTTCCATTGATTTTCTTCCGTCTATTGCCTTAGGACAAAAATGTCTCACTTTAGGAGACATGCAATAATAATGGCAAAGCTATAGCAAAAGGGAGTTTGAGGCATAGTAATTCTATTATTTTTCCCTAGCTGAAGTCCCTTTTCCACATTACGACTTCTTGTAAGTGAAAAGTCAACTAATCTTGAACACTAATTGACTATATATGAGCTAGAAATAAATGTTATAATTGAGTCACTACACATTTTTTTGCCATATAAGTATATAAAAATAAAGTTATATCAAAAACTCTATTAAATTAATGCATACATAGTACTTTCAGGGGGAGTGAATGAATTATATAATATGATACGTAGTATTTGTTGCCATTAAGTCATTTCCAACTTATGAAGAACCCTTTACAACAGAAATAAATGCTAGGTGTTCTTGAGCCATTTTCACAATCATTGATACGCTTGAGTGCATTGTTGGAGGCATTGTGTATTTGTGAGTGTCTTGTCTTCATCATATAGAACAACGTAATGTGGTGATCCACAGATTTTTCAATAACTAACTTCAGCAGGGCCAAGAAAAAGTTATCTACAGACCAGTTCTATAGGACACATCACCTTTTCTCTGGAAACATTACCACTAAACTTCAGAGGCACTGGTTACAACATAAGAAACTACCAGCAGCTGATGTGTTTGGAATCATAGAAGTCAAGGAAGTTTCAGATAAGCTATCAGATCAAGGGCTGGTCAATGGGAGATAGATGTGAAGGGAGTGGGTAGAAGTGCATGGGTATCCTGGTGGATGGTGGAGCAGGGAAATAAGTGGTAAATAAATGTGTGTCAAAGGCAGGGACAACACTGATATTAATGGTTAACTCTGCAATAATGGATATAAATTTCACTTTTTCTGTAAAATGTTGCCTGTCTGATACTTCTCTAAATCTGAACATTCAGATTAAGACAGACTAGGAAGAATGATTGGTCATCCACTTTTGAAACAGCAGGCCTCTTAAAACCCTATGTACAACAGAACACGTGTAGATTACAGAAAGGGCAACTGAGGTTGAGCTTTCAAGTATGGAAATACAAAGAAAGAGGAACAGTCGTAAGCAGACAATAGTGATTGGGTCATGGAATGTTAGAACCATGAATGTAGGAACATTAAATATTGTTAAGGAAGAAATATTGACATACTAGGCATTGGTGAGATGAGATGTACTGGCATGGGGCATTTTGAGTCAGATGATCATATAATATGTTACTCTGGAGATGAAAAAGTGAGAAAAAATGGAGTTGCTTTTATAGTTAAAAAGTCATTGCTAGATCCATCTTGAAGTACAATATTGTGAGTGACAGGATAATATCCATATGCATACAAGGAAGTCCAGTGAATTCCACTATCATTCAGATATATGCACCAACAACCAGAGCCAAGGAAGAGGATATAGAAGATTTTTACCAACTTTTACAATCGGAGCTCAATCGAACATGCAAACAAGATGCATTGATAATGATGGGTGGCTGGAATGCCAAATCTGGGAACGGAAAATAAGATTCAGTAGTTGGAAAACATGGAATTAGTGACTGAGATGGAGATGGAGAGAGAATGAATGAATTTTGCACAATCAATGACTTATTCATAGCAAATATATTTTTTAAGAGACATAAACACAGGTTATATACATGGATTTCACCTGATAGTATGCATAGGATCAGATCTATTACATCTGTGGAAGGAACTGCTGGAGAAGCTCTATATCAGCTGTGAAAATTAGGCCAGGAGCTAATTGTGGAACAGACCACCAACTGCTCATTTGGAAGTTCAAGCTGAAGTTGAGGGAAATTAAACCAAATCCAAGGCAACCAAAATATTACCTAGAGTCTATCCCACCTGAATTTCAGAACAGTCTCAGGAACAGGTTTGAGGCTTTGAACACTAATGAGCAAAGACTAGACGAGTTGTGGGAGGATATCAAAGGTATCATCCAGGAAGAGTGTAAATGGTCATTTCAAAGAAGAGGAAGAAAAGACCAAAATGGATGTCAGAAGAGACTCTGAAAATTGCACTGGAGTGCAGAGAATCCAAAGCACAGGGAAGAATTCAAGATACTAAAGAGTTGAATAGATTTCAAAAGTCAGCATGGGATGACAAAGTAAAATATTACAATGAAATGTACAGGGAGCTGGAGTGAGAAAATCATAAGGGCAGAACTAGATCAGCATTTCTTAAGCTCAAGGAACTGAAGAACAAATTTAAATCTCAAGTTGCTATAATCAAGGATGCTTTAGGCAGAATAATAAATGATACAGGAGGTATTAAAGAAAATGGAAAGAATATACTGAGTCACTGTATCAAAAGGAATTGGCAGACACAGAAGAATTTCATGAAACAACATATGAGCAAGAGCCTATCTATGGTGATGAAAGAAGAAGTTCAGGATGCTTTGAAGGAAATGGCAAAAAATAAGGCCCCAGGGATAGATGGTATACCAATTAACATATTTCAGCTACCACATGGTATCCTCGACATGCTCACCAATTTGTGCCAAAAAATCTGGAGAACAACCACTTAGCCAACTGACTGGAAGAGATCTATAATTGTTCCCATCCCAAAGGAAGCTGACCCAACAGAGTGTGGAAACTATAGAACAATCTCATTGATTTGATATGCAAGCAAAATTCTACTGAAGATTACCCAAAAATGAATGGAACAGCACATCAGCAGAGAACTGCCAGAAGTCCAGGCTGGGTTTAGAAGGGATTGTGGTACTAGGGACATTGTAGCTAATGTTAGATGGATCTTGGCAGAATGCAGGGAGTACCAGAGGAATGTTTACCTGTGTTTCATTGATTATGCAAAGGCATTTGACTGTTTGGATCATAACAAACTGTGGTTGACTCTGAGAAGAATGGGAATCCCCGAACACTTGATGGTGCTAATGCGAAACTTATACTTAAACCAAGAGGAAGTCATCAGAACAGAGCAAAGAAACACTGCATGGTTCAAAATTGGGAAGGGCTTACTCCATGGACATGTCCTGCCTCCATATCTTTTCAATCTGTATGCAGAACAGATTATCCAGGAGGTTGGGCTCTATGAGGAGAAATGTGGGGTCAAGATTGGTGGGAGAACGTTCACTAATCTGTGTTATGCTGATGACACAACCCTGCTTGCTAAAACTGAGGAGGACCTGAAGTGCTTGCTGCAGAGGGTCAAGGACTGTAGTCTCTAATATGGATTGAGGCTCAATGTCAGGAAGACAAAGATTCTCACCACTGGGCCAATTGGCAGCATCAGGATGGATGGTGAAGAGATTAAGATTGTTCACAACTTTAGTTTACTTGGTTCCACAGTCAACACTCTTGGCACTAGTAGTCAGGAAATAAAAAAAATGTATTGTGATGGCAAAGTCTGCTGTTAGGGGCGTCTCCAAAGTACTGAAGAACAATGGTGTCTCTCTGGAGACTAAGGTGCATCTGATACAGGCCATGGTCTTTGAAATCACTTCTTATGCATCAGAGAGTTGGACAATGACCAAAGAGGATAGAAGGGGAATTGATGACTTTGAGCTGTGGTGCTAGAGAAGAGTATTGAGAGTACCATGGACTGCTAGGAAAACAAACAGATTCATCCTGGAAAGGGTTAAACCGGATGGCTCCATGAAGGCAAGGATTCTGAGGCCCTGTCTAACATACTTTTGGACATGTTGTAATGAGAGACTGGTCCTTGGAGAGGGACATCATGCTTGGGAGGCTGGAGGGCAGGTGCAGGAGGGGAAGACCCTCTCTCAGCTGGACTGATTCAGTGACTGGGATAATCGGGATGGGAGTGTCAGAGACAGTGCAACTGGCCCAGGTCAAAGTAGTGTTTAGGGCTGTTGTACATAGGGTCGCTATGAGTCGCAACCAACTCGACGTCACATAACATCAACAACAATGTTGTTATGTGCCTTTCAGTCTGAACTGACTCATAACTGACACTAGAATGGTATTTATTAGGCAGTGAAACCTACATGAGGAGTGTGCTTGTCTTTCTCCCTGGGAGCAACTGGTGGATATGATTTGTGTGCCTTTGAGTTGATAGCATAATTTCTTACCACTAGGCCATAGTTCTCATGTTAATGGATAGAATGGTGAAGCTTTGTCTCAAATATTTTGGTCTTGTCAAGATGAGCTTGCCCTCAAAAAAAATAAATGTAGTGTTGGAAAATACAGAGAATCAGGAAAAGGTAGGAATACTCTCAATGAGGTGGATTTACACAGTGACTATAGTCATGAGCTTGAGTATGTTGAATATTATGGCAATGTAGCAGAATAGAACAAAGTTCTAATCTTTGTTCATAGGGAACTAAGATTTAAAGTATATGTGAAGGCACAAAAAAAACAGCAGTGGAGATTTTATTCTAGGCTATCAGTAAAGTATTTAACAAGAGAGTTTAAAAAAAAGTAGTTGGTAAAGTTAAGTGTAAGCAAACAGTCTCAGAATTTGAAGACTGTAATTGAGGCAGTGAAATACAATCGGGTTTTCAGAGGCAGTTAATCGCATGGGAGGAGATTGTCCATCCATTTATCCACAGAATCTTCTCTAAGTTTATTGTTTTATTTGTTCTCAATGTGCACAGTGTTCTGAGTATTTAGAGGAGAAGTAGTAGAGAGAGCATAGGAAGTAAATAAATAAAGCCGACTTTAGAAGTAGAAAACAATTTTATTTCTGCTATCTAATTTACTTTCATTATCAAGAAACAAATCAGAATCTCTTATGTGTTTTTACGGTATTTTCTTGTTAAGAAGGCAAATCGGATTAAATATCTGTGCTTCTCTGAATTTTATTTCAACTTTAACCCTTCAAACTTGATCCAGAAGATACTAATCATAAAAACTGTACAGTCCCCAAAGCATCATACTCCCAAAAGCCACATCAAGTGTGTTACTAAAGAATAATGAAGAAAATAACAACCATGGAAAGTAGAGTTTGGAAACTTTGGAAAGTAGAGTTGGAAGCTTTGGAGACTGCCACTTAATTCCCACAGAGCATTATTAAGATGATTATTAATGCCTTTGTATTGTGATGTTCGCAAAGACTAGTGAATATATCATGTACTGCCAAGAAAAACAAAACTGTATTGGGAAATGTGCACCCAGAGTGCTCCTTATAAGCAAAGATGGTAAAAATCTGTCTCATAAACATGTCAGGAGAGACAAGTCCCTGGAAAATGATCTCATGTTTCAGAAGATGAAGGTTCAAAAGAGAGGAAGAGCCTCCATGAGATAGATTGACACAGTAGCTGCAAGGATGGGTTTAAATGCAACCAAGATTGTAAGGATGGTGTAGCATTATGAAGGGAGTCTGAGTTTGCTCAGTGACACCTAAGAGCAAAGTTCTAAATCACTAATATTAATTTTATGTCAATTTATAATTTTGGTGTTAAATATATTTGTTTTTATCTACTAAGATACCTTGTATTCAATCTAGTGTACCATCACATTAATTACCGTTGATAAACTGCAATATTGTTTCTTAAACTGAACTGATAAAACTTAAAGTGTATTAATTAATGATTGTGATTGTCATATTTATGTGTATTTAATACATACAGAGTAAATGTGTATTTGAGAAAATAATTTTGTCATATAGTATATGGTTTAACTATCATTTAAATTTATTCTGCCTGTGGCTCATCTCTGTGCTTTTTTGCTTTGGAAGGGTTTACTTTCTCAATTATGTATTCAACTGATGCCTCCTTTCCTATTAACTTCACATTATGCAAATTAAAATGCTTCTTAAAATTCTTGAGCCAATCTTTGTTCATAAAATTGGTTGTTTCAGATGCTGTGCTAGTACTTTTAACACCTGTGTTTTCATGGAAATATTTTTTACAAGCTTCTAGCTGCTTCTTCAGTGATATTTCCATCAAGAATCAAAAATTTTCTATGTACATCTTAATTATTCTTTCAATTATCATAAAATACTATCTTTTCCTCACTCATCAACACATTTTCAACTGGCTAAAACACTTTACTTAATAATTTCTATTTTCTATTTTATATAAAGCATGTAGAGTTCTGAAAATCACAGCCAGATTTATTAAAGCCTCTCGCATTCTGGTTGAAAGCTTATTTTATATATTTGTCATTCAAGCAGTGATATTTTTATTTTTCTTAGTGCTTCAAAATATTTATTATAATATCATACATATATAATAACTTTTAACTCAAAATATGGAAGAGTGAGCTGTAGAAGCAAAATTGTACTGAAAACCCATCTTTCAGATTAACTCATCAGTTGAGTGAAATAACCCTTCTTAACAGTGTGAGGTAGGTTATAAAAAATTACAAACTTATAAATTATAAACAAATAGGCATATGGCCAACATAATCACATAATCATTAAATCACTTTGTAACCATCCAAAGCTATGATGATTTCAATTGCTCCATATGCATCTGAGAGTTGGATAATGGAAAAGGGACGATTGAAGAAAAATTGGTGCCTTTGAATTGTGATATTGGCAAAGAGTGTTGAAGATAGAATAGACTAACAAAAGAGTAAGCAAATACTACTTAGAGGTAGTGCAACTAGAGTGATCCTAGAGGTGAAAGGGGTAAAAAACCCCTTCATTTTATATATTTGGGCCATGTTGTCAACACCACCCAGTCTTTGGAAAAAGACATTATACTGGGAAAGATGGAGGTTCAGTAAAAGAAATGAAGACCCTTAAAAAGGTGGATTTTACAGTGACTGTAACAATGGCCTTGAGGTGTTAGAATTCATGAAAATGGAGCAGGACAAGAAAAGGTTCAGAACTGTTACTCATTGTGTCACTACAACTCAAAACAACTGACCCAAATCAAAATAGTTGTTTTTAATTTCTCCTAATTACTACATATGTATTTGTTTTGTACTACTGAGTCAGAACCAAGCCATAGCCAACCCTCGAGTGGGTTTTCAGAGGCCAGTGAATCAAACAGGAAGAGAATGTCCATCTTTCTGCTGTGGAACAAGTGATGGATTCAAACCACATGTCTATGAGATTACAATGCAGCTTCTTAATATTAGGCCACCAGAGCTCCCTGTTGTTGTTTTTGTTGTTGTTGTTATGTGCTGTTGATTCACTTGCGACTCATAGTGACCCTACTTACAAGATCCCTAAACTGTGCTCTATCCTGTGCCAAACTTATTGTCTCTGACACATCTACTCCCATTACCTCAGTCACTGAGTCAATCCATCTCATTAAGTGTCTTCCTGTCCTGCACTGTCCCTCCACCCTCACAAACATGATGTCCCTCTCCAAGAACTGGTTCCTCCTTGCAACATTTCTGAAGTATGTCAGACAAATCTTCAGAATCCTTGCCCCCAAGGAGCAGACCAGTTTCACCTTCTCCAGGACAAATCTGTTTGTTCTTCTTGTAGTCCATGATATATTCAACACTCTTCTCCAGCACCAAAGCTAAAAGGCATCAACTGCTCTTTCTATAATCTCTAGTCATTGTCTAGCTCTCTGATGCATACCATGCAATTGTGAAGACTAGTGCCTGGATCAGGCACACCTTAGTCTCCAGCCTGACATCATTGCTTTTCAGTACTCTGGAGAAGTCCCTACATATATGATATTCTTGTTTAATGTATTAACACTTGTTGGTGTTGGAGATAAGGAATGTGGTTGTTGTTGTTATTATGTGCCTTGAGGCAACTGAGACTCATAGTGACCCTATGAATAACATATTTGAACCTGAATGTAAATTGTGCTGTTCTCACCATCTCTGATATACTTAAGCCATGGTTAGAGTCATGCTATCAGTCCATCTTAATTAGGATATTCCTCTCCTACACTGACCACTTTCTAAGCAGGATATCCTTTCCAAGAACTGACTTCTCCTAAAAGCACGTGAAATGATGCTTCACCATTCTTGTTGCTAAGGAGCACCCTGGTGGCATTTTCTCTAAGACATACTTGGAATTCCATGGGAATAACTGAATAGTGTTCTTCTCCAACATTTCAACCCAAAATCATGAGTTCTTCTCCTGTCATCCTTAGGTATTACCTAACTTTCAGCTGCTTAGCAAGAAATAGAAAAGACTTGGATGAGAGTACCTTAGTCGTTCAACTAACACTCTTATTCTTCAGCACGTTGGAGAGCTCTCTGAGAGTAGATTTCCCAATGGAAAATGTCTTTTGATTTCTTAACTGCTGGTACCAAAGATGTTGATTGTAGTCTAAATAAGATGCAATTGTTGATAAATTCACTCTTTTCTCTATCATAATGTAGCCTATTGATTTAGTGGTGAGGATTTTCATTTCCTTTACACTTAAATGCAATCTATATCAAAGGCTAAAAGATCTTCAAGTACTACTAAGTGTCAGAAATCAAGGTGTGTCACCTGTATAACACAAGTTGCTTATGAGTCTTCATCTGATCTTGATACTACATTCTTCTTCATAATGTTCAGCTGAGGCACACCTTTCTTGATTTTAAACCATGCAGACTTTTTTCTCTGAATCCAAGCCTCTTGATATAGATATAGGTTTCACATGAACACAACTAAGTATTCTGGGATTAACATTTCAGAGAATTCCCTTTCCATATTTGGAATGAATACACAGTGATTGTTTCAGAAATGATTGACTGATATGGAATAATTTCAGGAAGCAACATATGATCAAGAACCAACTATGTGGAAGGATACAGTGAAAGCATTGGCAAAATATAAGTTCCCAGGAACAGATGAGCTATCAGTTGACATGTTCCAACAAACAGATGCAGCTCGGGATGTGCTCAGGGTGGTTAGTAAATCTGAAAAACAACTAATTGACCAGCTAACTGGAGTAGAAAAATTTTGTAATCAAAAAATGTGATCCGAAAGAATGGGGAAACTATTGGAAAATATTATTAGTATCACGTACAAGCAAAATACTATTGAATACTATTCAAAATGGCCAGAACAGTACATTGATGGACAACTACCACAAATCCTATCTGAATTTAGAAGAAGCCATGACAGTAGGGATATCACTGCCTATGTTATATAGATCTTAGTGGAAAGCTGAGAATAAAAGAAGGTTGTCTTTAAGTGTTTCGTAGATTGTCTATGCAATGACATTTACTGTGTGGATTACAGAAGATTATGGCTAACAGTGAGAGGGGTGTAGTTATCAGGTATATTCCTATTTCCTACCTTCAGGTAACATAAATCAGAATTGACTCTAGTTTATCTATTTTGCATATTTGTTACATGCAAACTACTGTAAAATAAATATTAAATTCACTTTTTGTTTGTTTGGTTGCTAGGTGCTGTCAAGTTGAGTATGACTCATAGTGACCTGTGAACAACAGATCTGAACCCTATTTGGTGGAAGAGAGAAAAACCCTCAAACAGGTGGACTGACACAGTGACTGCAGCAACAGACTTTAGTGTGTCAGGAAATGCGAAGATGGCACAAAATAGAACAGGATTCAGATCTGACTGATTCTAGATGACTGTAAATTTATATACTGAGACTACAAAAAAAATTCATTGCTGTTAATTTGGAGCTAGCTTATAGATGACTTTTGTGTAGGTAAGTAGAAGGAATAAACAACATGAGAGGAGAATGTCTTTCTCCAGTAAAGTTGTTTTTACATTTGAATCATGAGAGAAGCAACATTCTTTGGATTAACAGGAAAAACTCCTATCCTACTACCCACTTCTAGAGTATACTTTCCTATACAACAGAGTAGGTTGCTCATATAGACTGTCATATAACAACTAGTTGATCACCACTGAGATGATTATGCTATTAATAATTCATCAAAGCGTGCTCCACCTAAACCTTAGCTAGTCTTGAGGGGAATGGGAATCCCGGAAGACTTGACTGTGCTCTTGTGAAATTTATACTCAGACCAGGAACTAGTCCTCAGAACAGAGCAAGATAATACTGTACAGTCCAAAATCAGGAAAGAAATGCATCAGGGATGCGTCCTGTCTCCATATATTTTCAATCTATATGCAGAACAAATTATCCGGGAGGCTGGGCTTTCTGGAGAGGAATGGGCATCAAAATTGGAGGAACACTCATCAACAATCTACATTATGCAGATGGTACAACCTTGTTTGCTGAAACTGAAGCTTGCTGCAGAAGGTCAAAAACTATAGTCTCCAATATGGATTGAAGAGCAACATCAAGAAGAGCACAGAGCAGTCTACAATGCCTTATCTGACTTTCATTCTACTTCCTGTGCATTATGATGATGAAAAATTCATAAGAATAATATTTGATGGATTATTACTTTTATATAGACCACCTTAGGACTTCAAGTTTTGAGTGTTGATATTTTAGACAAATTTTATTTAGACAGAGATTAAACATGTATTTATTGACAAAGACATTCTCTAGTCTAGACCAGTGGATTTTATATGTAAATTTCTGACAGAAATATTTGAGAAGCATTGTAAATATGCCTTTATCCTAATCTTCTGGAGATTATTATTGCTTGACATTGGAGTAGTATCATAAGTTTCTATAAACATCTCTGCATGCATATGTTGAACATCAGCATCTTAAAAGTCTATGCTGCAAGTAAATAGTAATCATTTGAATATTAGACCTGGAATTAAAAGAAAATAAGCATATAAAGGCAGTTCATGATTTATTTTTATACATATGCACTAGATCCTCTTTTCTTCTCTACAGGTTAGCAGCTTTGTAATTGAAGTTTTGCAATGTTAGATTAATTATCAGCTCTGGCCACTTGCTCTTCCTATTCTTAGTAAAAAGACTAGCATGAAGTCTAGACATTTTACATTAAAAATCATTCAGTGGCAAATTTTTAGCATTGAAGATTTACAAATGGTAAGTTAGGGAAATTACAGATTTTATTAATTTATGAAATGAAGAGTTTGATTTCTTGTTATTGCTGTTATATGCCGTAGAGTTGCCTGCAACCTATAGTGATCCTATGTACAGCAGCTCTAAACCCTGTCCTGTCCTGAACCAAAATCACTAATTCTGACACACCAACTCCCATTACTCCATTCACTGTATCAATCCATCTCATCTGGGGTCTTCCTCCCCTGCACTGTCCCTCCACCCTTCCAAGCATTCTGTCCTTCTCAAAGGACCAGTCTCTCCTGGCCATGTGCCCAAAGTATGGGAAACAGAGCTTCAAAATCCTAGCCTCCAGGGAGAAAATTGGTTTTTCCCTCTCCAAGATAGACCTATTTGTTTTCTTGGCAATCCATAGTATGTTCAAGACTCTTCTCCAGCACTACAATTCAAAGGCGTTTATTTTTATTCTCTCATCCTTAGTCATTGTCAAACTCTCTGAAGCATAACAAGTAATTGCAAAGAGGATGGCCAGGATTAGAGGTGCACCTTAGTCTCTAGACTGAAAAAAATGTTTTTCAGCCCTCTGCAGAGGTCCCTGACAGCAGATTTTCCCAGTGCAATTCATCTTTAGATTTCCTGACTGCTGATGTTAAAAGTGTTCACTGTACAGGCAAGCAAGCTGTAATTGTTAACAACCTCAATCACTTCTCCTTTTATCAGTGTGCTGCCAATTGGCCGAGTAGTGAGAATCATTGTCTTCTTAATTTTGAGCTTTAATCCATATTGAAGACTACAGTCCTTGACCTTCTGCAGCAAGCACTTCAGGTGTTCTTCAGTTTCAGCAAGCAAAGTTGTGTCATCTACATTACATAGGTTGTTTATGGGTTTACTTCTAATCCTGATGCCATATTCCGCCTCATAAAATCCTGCCTCCTGATAAAACTGTTAGGCATATAGACTAAAAGGTATGGAGGGAGATAAGGATGCATCTCTGATGCACTCCTTTCCTGACTTTGAACCATGCAGTGTTTTCCTGCTCTGTTCTGAGGACTGTTTCCATAAGCACAACCAAGTGTTCTGGGATTCCCATTTTCCTCAAGATTAGCCACATTTTGTTGTGATTCATACAGTCAAATGCCTTTGCATGGTCAATGAAACAGAGACAGACAATCCTCTGGTACTCCTGGTACTCTCTTCTTTCTGCCAAGACCCATCTGACATTGGTAATAATGCCTCTAGTGTCATAATCTCTTCTAAACCCAGCTTGCATTTCTGGTGGTTCTCTATCAATGTACTGTTTCAATCCTTTCTTCATATCTTCACACTATCTAGTGTGTGTTATTAGTGATATTGTTAGATAATTTCCACACTCTGTTGGGTCACCTTATTTTGACATGGGAATAAATATGAATCTATTCCAGTCAGTTGTTCAAGTATTTGCTCTCCAGATTAACCCTAACCCTAACATTTGATGAGCACATTCAGGGCAGAATATTTGTTGAAATACATCAATTGATTTTCCATCAATTCCTGGAACTTTACTGCCTTTTGATGATATATTGTTTCTTAACATTCTTCTGTGTAACCTCTTCTTTTTGGTACAATGACTTTGTATACTTCTTCCATCTTTTTTTAATGTTTCCTGAACCACTCAGTGTCTGCCAATAGCATCCTTAAGCCTTGCAACTCAAAGCTTGAATTTTTTTCTTCATGTCTTACTACTGTTTATCGTTCTCAAAACTGGTGATTTTAATTCGCTTCTTTCACAATGGGCTAGGAGACCTTAAAAATTTAAACTAGAGTTAATAAAAACTATAATGTTGTTGTGTGGCACCAAGTCAGAACCAACTCATAGCTGAGCTTCCGGAAGGTTTTCACATGGGAAGGCAATGCCCATCTTTCTTCCTTGGAGCAACTGATGGATTTGAACTACACACATTTGGGTTGACAGTACAGATATTTACCACTAGATCATCAGAGATAGTGTTAATGCATGTTGTTCTTCTTTTGTGTAATCAAGTCAATATTGATTCACAATGACCCTATGAACTCTAAAATTTGACTTATCCTGAACCAACCTTACTGTCACTGAAACACTTCACTACATTGCAGTCACTAATATCAATCCATCTCATTGAGAGTCTTCTTCTGTTGTGCTGAACCTCTACACTTCCAAATTAAATATTCTTCTCCAATGACTGGACCCTCCTGGAAAATTGCTCAATATATGTGAGACAGAGCTTGATCATCTTTTCCTTTAAGGAGGAACCTGGTTTCACCTTCTCCAGACCAGCTTGTTTTCTTGGCACACCATGGTGTGTTCAGCACTCTTCTCCAGCTTCACAAATCTAAAACATCAATTCTTCTTCTGTCATCCTTAGTAATTGTTCAACTCCAAATTGCATATAAAGCAACTGAGAAGACCATGGCTAGATAAGACTTAGTACATAGATTGATATAATTGATCTTTAGCATTCTGGAGAGGTTTTTGATAAATCGTTATGTACTGTCGAGTCGCTTGCAACTCATAGCGACACTATGTACAACAGGCCTAAACTCTGCTCTGTCCTGTGCCAATCTCACTGTCTCTGACACTCCCATCCCGATTATCCCAATCACTGGATCAATCCACCTCATAGAGGGCCTTCCCCTCCTGTGCTGTCCCTCACCCTCCCAAGCATGATGTCCTTCTCCAAGGACTGGTCTCTCCTCACAATGTGTCCAAAGTATGTTAGATGGAGCCTCAGAATCCTTGTCTCCAAAGAGCCACCCGGTTTAACCCTTTCTAGGCTGAATCTGTTTGTTTTCCTAGCAGTTCATGGTACTCTCAATAGTCTTCTCTAGCACCACAGCTCAAAGGCATCAATTCTCCTTCTATCCTCCTTAGTCATTGTCCAACTCTCTGATGCATAATAAGTGATTGCAAAGACCTTAGTCTCCAGAGAGACACCATTGCTCTTCAGTACTTTGGAGAGGTCCCTAACATCAGACTTTCTCATGGCAATGTGCCTTTTAATTTCCTGGCTGCTGGTGCCAAGAGTGTTGACTGTGGAGCCAAGCAAACTAAAGCTGTGAACAATCTCAATCTCTTCACCATCCATCCTGATGTTGCCAGTTGGCCCAGTCGTGAGAATCTTTGTCTTCTTGACATTGAGCCTCAATCCATATTGGAGGCTGCAGTCCTTGACCCTCTGCAGCAGGCGCTTCAGGTCCTCCTCAGTTTCAGCAAGCAAGATATAATTGATCCCTAGCATTCTGGAGAGGTCTTTGATAAATAGCTTTTCCTAATACAACTTTTCTTTTGATTTCCTGACTACTGATACCAAAGATATTAACTATGTATGCAAGTAAGATAAAATCATGAACATCTTCAATCTTTTCTTCATCTGTCATGATGTCTTTGAATTGTGGTGCTTGAAAAGTACTGAATGTCCTATGGACTGCCAATAGAACAAACAGATATGTCTTGGAGAAGAGAATGCTCTTTGGAGGCAAGGATAGTGAAGCTTTGTCTCATATATTTCTGGCATATTGCTGAATATGGCTATTCTTTGGAGAAGGATGTCATGGTTGGAATGCTGGGGAGATTGCAGAGAAGAGGAAGATTCTCAACCAGATGGATTGACATGAGGATAGCAGCAATGAGCCCAAGTGTGTTAAAGATTGTGAGGTTGCCACAGGTTAGCACAGGGTTCAGATCTATGGTACAGGATAGGACAAGGTGCAGATCTGTTACTCATAAGAATGATATGAGTCATGCTCTACAACAACCAAAACAATATGACGATGTTGTCTATTGGCTCAGCTCTTTCATTTCTTGATATTGAGATGCAATCTTTATTAAAGGGAGCGCTCTTAGATCCTCTGCAGCAAACACTTCCAGTCCCCTTCAGTTTCAGCCAAGGTTGTGTCATCTGCTTAACACAGGTTGTTGATCAGTCTTCCTCCAATCCTGATGTTACAGTCCTCCTCATAAAGTCCAGTTTCTCAAATTTTCTTTTCAACATTTATTTTCAAATGTTATAAAGACAAAACACATCCATAAAACATTCCTTTAGGATTTTGAACATGCAGTGTTTTGTTGCTCTGTTCTGAGGATGACTCCTTGGTCCAAGTCAACAGCACAACCAAGTGTTTTAAGATTCCCATTTTCCTCCAGGTTAGTCACAATTTGTAATGACTGACATAATCAAGTATCTTTGCATTATCAAAGAAGCACAGATAGACATTTGGTGTTCAGCCAAAATCTGATATTGGAAATAATGTTTCTAGTTCTGTGATCTCTTGAAAATCCAGCTTATTATTTCTGGAAGGTGCAGTGGTTTTTGAATAATCTTCACCAAAAATTTGCTTAAAATTTCCTTAGATAAAGAAAAATGAATAGTCATAGTAATTTGCATGGTTTTTCCACTCTTTTTTACATTTTTCCCTCTTTTTCTTATTAAAGTAATTTCCCCCCATTTTAATTCATTGATATTATGTTTCATACAATAATTTACATACATTGTGCTTCCAAAAATTAATCACCATTTGGCTATGTCCACTACTACCTGTTCTATTCAGGTAACCAGTAGATCTTTCACATTTCCTTTACTACTTCCTTCTAGTTGCCAAATTTCCCAACTGTGATTTCACCTCCTTCCAAACTACTCCTTTGTTCCCACCCCTTCCCCTCTTTTACTCCCCTATATGTATACTAGTTATTCTTCCCTTTTTACAAAAACTGTTGTTGTTGTTGCTGGGTGCTGTCAAGTCGAGTATGACTCACTATGAAAAAAAGATCTGAATTTTGTTCTATCCTGCACCATGCTCCCACTTTCTGACACAAAAGAGCTCATTATAGCAGCCCCACGTCAACCAACCTTGTTGAGGGTGTTCTTCTCCTTCA
>NW_006399887.1:8866572-8884890 GCF_000299155.1 Elephantulus edwardii | reverse complement strand
GTAATCCCCCCACACATCCCCCAATCCCCAAATATAATCCACTCTGCAACCCTCATTCTGTACTCTTACGATAAACATAGACTGCGTTTCTTGATCTTCAGCAAGTGCTTCAAGTTCTCTTCACTTTCAGCAAGAAAGGTTAAGTCATCTTCATAACAGTTTTTTGACGAGTTTTACTCCAATATTGATGCCACATTCCTCTTCATAGTGTCTAAGTTCTTGGATAATTTGCCCAGTATATAGATTAAATAGATATATATAGAGAGAGAATACAGCTCTGGCACACTCCCTTCTTATTCAAACCATGCCTCTTGGTCCAGATGTAGGTTCCACATGAGCACAATAAAGTGCTTTGAGAATCCCTTTCTTCTCAATGTTAGCTACTACATGTTATGATCCACACAGTCAATTGCCTTTGTATAGTCAATAAAGCACAAGGCATTCTTCTGGAATTCCTTACTTTCAGCCAGGATTCATCTGACATCAGTAATGATTCTTCATTATCATTGACTCCTTTTCATATGGTCCTTACTGAAATTTTTCAGTGGCAATCATTTATTTCTAATATAGTGAATCTGTAATCTTTCCATCTTCTTTTGATGCTTTCTGGGTCATTCAAGATATTCAGTGTAGGATGCCATATCTATCCTTATGGGACTGAGTTAGCTCATTCAGCATAATGCTCTCCCTTCTCTCCCAAGTTAAGTAGTAGTTTTAGAAATTGCTTCTCCTGAATGCCATGCAGTATTCCATTGTGTGGCTGTACCACACTTTCTCAATCCGTTAGGTTGTGGTTGAAAATTGGTCTGTTTCCATGTTCTTGTGTTGGTGAATAAGGCTTCTATGAACATTGCTGTACTAATCTCCTTTTGTGCTCCAGTTCTAATTTTCACAGGATACATTCCTAAAAGGGAGCTCTGGTGGCCTGGTGGTAAGAAGATGCACTGCAATCTCAAAGGCACATGGTTCAAATCCACAAGCTAGATAGCAGGAAAAGATGAGCAAACTCCTTGTGTGTGAAAACTGCTCCTGAAAAATCCGCTATACGGTCAACTATAGATCACCTTCAATTCAGTGGTATAGTTAAAATGACAGTCCTACCAAAAGCAATCTACATGTTCAATACAATCCACTTATATATACCAAATTCATTTTTTGAGGAGATAAAAGAGGCAATACAATGAATAAATGGAGACAAAATTAAAAGGCAAGAATATGCTGTAAAAACTATATATGTTGCATTAAAAATCATTAGTAATAAAAAGAGACAAAGAAAAAGAGAAAAAAAGAGGCAATTGGCAAGGTTATCTGGAGTAGAAGAGACCCTGAATAAGCAAAGCACTTTTGAAAAACAAAAATGAAGTGAGAGGCATAGCAGTCCCTGGCTTCAAACTTCCTACACAGCAGTAATAGCAAAAACAGCATGATACTGACTCAATGACAGGCACATAGACCAAAGGAACAGAAATGAAAATCCAGAAATGGATTTCTCTATCTATGGTAAATGGATATTTGACAAGAAAATAAAACCCATCAGATAGGGAAACAATAACCTCTTCAACAAATGGTGCTGGCAAAACTTGTCTTCTACCTGCAGAAAGGTGAAACAGCATCTCACACCGTACACAAAAATCAACTCAAAATGGACTGGAGAACTGAAAGCAAAGCCCCAAACCATAAGTATCACAAGAGATAAACTTTTAAAAAAATTTTATTCTGATTTTGAAAATGTTTTATTGGTTTGCATAAAAAATTTATATAAATTGTGTTTCACATACTCCTTCATTCACAATGTTTCATACAATTGTTCATTTACATTGTGTTTTATAAAAGTAATCATATTTGATTGATTCATCTATGCCTACTGTTATCCAATCGATCACGTTTTTTACTTTTTTTGTATCTATTAAGTAAGTCCATCCCACTGAGTGGTTTCTTTATTTCTACTGAACCTACTCATTACAGAAAATTATTTACTAGCATTTAGTGTTGAGTGATAAATTCAAAGTAAGGATGTCGATGTATAACATCCTCACTTTTAAGAAACTTTCTGGTTGTATCTCTTCTGAGATGGATTTACACATTCTTTTTGTAATCTATACAATATTTGATATCTTTTGCTTATATGACTTGGGTTAGGAATATATTAGTCATAAAAGTGACATCATTAAGTGCTACATCAATCTAAAAATATGTATCATCTCCTCAATTTATAATAATAATTCTTTATGCCCATAAGAAAGAGAAAAGACAAAGGAAACAAATGCATATTTTCACATACATTCCCAAGGTACAATTAATCCTACTCACAGTATTTGCTTTGTATTTGAGGAGGCATTTTCTGAGAATATAAATAAGCTCATCTAATTCCTGGAGATAAAAATAACAGAAATGCAATAAAAATTCAGATGTTATTATGGCAAAGATCATGACCATTTCATTAATTATAGAAAAAAATGTGATGATAGATACTTCTAGATTATGCTATACTGAATTGATAATTTAAACATTCTCCTTTGTAAAAAGTATGTTACAAACAATATGTGTAATATTATGTAATACAAATATTAATGTTGTTGTTGTTATGTGCCATCGAGTTGTTTGCGACTCATAGCGACCCTATGTACAAAAGCTTTATACACTCTTCTATCCTGTCCCAACCTAGCCGTCTCAAATGCACTTATTCCCACCTCTCTAGTCACAGAATCGATCCATCTCATCAAAGGTATTCCTCTCCTTCGCCGCCTCTCCACTCTGCCAAACATGATATCCCTCTCCAAGGACCAGTCCCTCCTTGCAACATGTCCAAAATATGTCAGACGAAGCTTCAGAATCCTTGACTCCAAAGAGCCTCTGGCTTCATCTTCTCCAGGAGAAACCTGTTTGTTCACCTAGCAGTCCACTCTTCTCCAGCAGCACAGCTCAAAGGCACCAATTCTCTATCAGCCCTATTTACTGTCCAACTCTTTGATGCATAGCACGTAATTGCAAAGACTATAGCCCAGATCAGGCACACCTTAGTCTCCAGTGTGAGATAGTTGCTCTTCAGTACTCTTGAGAGGTCCCTCACAGCTGACTTTCCCAATGCAATTTGTCTCTTGATTTCTTGGCTCCTGTTACCAAGAGTGTTGATTGTGGAGCCAAGGAAATTAAGACTGTTAACTATCTCAATCTCTTCACCATCCATACTGATGATGCCAATTAGCATTTATTCTCTATTTAAAGCATCCTTTTTCAGTACAATATTTGGAGGAAAAACCCAACTCAAACTTCATTCTTTTAGAATTGCAGTGTTGCAGTGTTTTTTCAAATTCCTAATTTTAAGGTAATGGATCAAGAATATTACTATTTAGGAAATATATAGTTATTAGTTGTTGTTGTTGTTTTTGATTGCCTCGGAGTCAAGCAAGACTCATAGTGACCCTATGAGCAAAAGACCTGAAGCCTTCTATTACTATCGACACTTGTCACAGTTCATAGAGTTTCTGGAGGCATGTTGTTTAGGAATAGGTTGCCACTCAAAAATTCTGGACAACAAATTTTACAGGAAAGAAATTTGTGAAATAAGCAGAAACAAAGAATTCAAGAAATATACTAGTTTTTAACAAAAGATCCTAAGAATTATCTCATGTTCATTATTTATTTCCTTATTGTTATGTGCGGTGGAGTCACCTGTGACTCATAGTTACCCTATATATACTCTGCCTTATCCTGAGCCAATCTCACTAACTCTGACTCAACTACCCCCATTACCCCAGTTAGTGCATCAATCCATCTCATCTAGCACCTTCCTCTTTTGTGTTGTGCCCCCACCCTTCCAAGCATGATGTCTTTGTCCAAGGACTGGTCCATCCTGGACATGTGCCCAAAGTATATGGGGAGGAGCTTCAAAATCTTTGTTTCCAAAGAGTAGCTTGGTTTCCACTCTTCCAAAACAGACCTATTTGTTCTTTTGGCAATCCACGGTATGTTCAAGACTCTTCTCTAGCACCACAACTCAAAGGTATTGATTCTTCTTCTGTCATCCTTATTTATTCTCTAGCTCTCTGATGCATAACAAGTAATTGTAAGACCGTGGCTTGAATCAGATTAGCCTTAAACTCAAGAATGACATAATTTCTCTTTAGCACTTTGGAGAGGTCCCTGACAGCATGCATCTTGGCTGAAAGTGAAGAATATCAGAGGAATGTATCTGTATTTTATTGACTGTGCAAAGGCATTTGACTGTGTGCATCACAACAATTATGGCTAACCTTGAGAAGAATGAGAATCTCAGAAAAGTTGTGCTCTTGTGAAATCTATGCTATGAACAGGATGCAAGGAAATATTGAATGGTTCAAAATCAGGAAAGGATTGCATCAATAAGGCATCCTGTCTTCATATCTTTTCCAGCTCTATGCAGAACAGATCATTTGAGAGGCTGGATATATGAGAAAGAATCAGACATCAGGACTGGAGGAAGACTTAACAACAACCTGCTTTATGTAGATGACAAAATTTTGCTTGCTGAAACTGAGGAGGATTTGCAGCATTTGCTGAAGAAAGAAAAAGTGTCTAGTCTTCAATATGAATTAAAACTCAACATCAAGAAGACAAAGATTCTTATCAGTGTATCAATTGGCAGCAACATAATAGAGAAGAAATTGAGGTTGTTAACAATTTCATCTTGCTCAGCTTCACAATTAACACAGCAGTTAGGAAATCAAAAGACTAATTGCCTTCAGGACATTTTCTGTCAGGTAGGAATAGTTAAAGCAACCTAATACATATCAAATCGTCAATAGTTTATGTTGTAAACACTCTGATAAAAACTGTAATTTCCTTGATTTACTAATATCATGTTTGATAGACATTCAGAATCCAGAATGTTCTTATCCATGGTTACTTCAGATAAACTACAGCTAAAAGCACATTTTGAAATTTTAAACTTTTTGTGTTTGTGTATACCCCAGGCACTGTTTCACATCATAAATATTTATATGATGAGTCTTTTCAAATTAATAATAGATTTATTGGAAAATTGCTTTAGAATGCTTCAACATGTAAGAACTTAGCAACTATAGCATGAAATATAGAAATATTTTACTTCAATTCCCCTTTCTTGAATAATTTCAAGAGATATTCTGTTTATTCACATTTAGTTTCTTTAAATATTTTGCATTTAAATTTGTACTTGTATTTTGTATCTCCTCTCATTTTTCATTTTCTTCTTTCTTCCCATCTTCCTAAAAACCTCTATGTATGAGCAAAAAGGGATTTCGTTGTTTTGGGTGAGGTTTTCTTGGAAATTTATAAGGTTTCTATCCACTTCCTAAATAACAAGCCTTTGAAAACCCTATGTACAATAGAGCACACTTAGACTAGCACTTCGCTAGGAGACATGACAATTGAGACTGAGATCTCAGCTATGGAAACACAAAGAAAGAGGAACAGCTGTAAGCAGACAAAGATGTTGGCAAAGGATAGGGCAGGGTTTAGGGCTCTTGTACGTAGAGTCTCTATGAGTAGCAGGAGACTCAATAGCACATAGCAACAATAACAACACTAGCAGTTAACAGATTGTACACTGACTTCTCTCAGCTCTAATCACCATGACAAAACCTGTAAACTGCAATGCAGTGATGACAGTTTAGTTTAGAGCATTTCAGTTATATATTCTGAAAATGGTGCAAATATTAGTTTATAAAAGAAGTTTCCATGTAGTTGCATTTTCAAATACAAAGACAGAAATTAAAAAAACTCAAATTTACCTTAATGAAGGAATTCCCTTTGTATTTCATCATATAAATTACATCTGTAGTACAATGCAATGAGTTGCCATTGAGTAGGAACCCAGACATCACTGAACTACCAATAGATTTTCAGAGACTGTAAATTGCATGTGAGGAGATTTGTCCATTGTTTCCCCTGCAGAGCAGAAGGTAAAACTGAAGTTGCTACTTCTGAGTTGTCAGAGCACTTCCTTATCCACTAGGGGACTAGAGCTCTCCAAGTTCAATTTAGAATAAACCTAATGATTTGAAACTTTTGTATTTTAGATTTTTTAAATTTTTGATTAATTTTTTAAAAATTTTATTGCTATTTTGTGTGTGTACCTTCAAATAGGATCTGATTGGATTGCCCCGGCTTCTCCAGCAGAGCATGTGGTGGATGCAAACCGTATACCTCTGGGATTACAGTGAAGTGTTTTAGATTTTTAAGTGCTCTGTGTTACAATCATATCTATGTCTGACTTCACTCATTGCCTTCCTATCAGTTTTGACTCATAACTGGCTTTTCCTCAAGTTTCTGAGGCTGTGAATTACACAATATTAGATTGCCCAACATTTTCCTGTGGTGCTGCTGGTGGATTCAGACTGTCAAAAGGCACCTCTTTTGAGTTAGCAGAACAACTTTCTGCAGACTGAACCATTTCTTAATCTAACCACTGTCTGTCTAATTGTAGGAATTATTTGTCTGTCCTTCTAGACAAATTTATCTATTCTTCTAGACAAAAAATATGCTCAATAATCAAGCAAAGGAAAGAATATAATGCTTGTTCGGAAATCAATGGCTAGCTCTCATGGCCTAGTGGAGATGTGCTACCATCCCAAAGGCACCTGGATTGAATCCACTAGGTGCTCAGTGAGATGGATGGACAAATTACTCCCTAGTGACTCACTGTCGCTAAAAATTTGCCTGAGGGTCAGCTATGAGTTGGTTCTGACTCCACAGGACACATCAACAACAATAAAGAATAATCAAAAGATCACTTTCGAAGAATAATTTTTTATGTAAAATTTTGAGTAACCGTCTTTACTTAACTTCTTAAAATAAATACAATCAACTTGAATAATAGAGAATATGGGGAAATATAATTTTGATCCTTGTTAAAACTGAGTATCAACTCAGTAAATGTTATCGAGTCAGATCCTTCAGTGTGTTTTCTGAGACTGGAATTATACTAGAAGAGTTCATATTTGTCTTGTGGAGAAGCTGTTGAATTCAAACCACCTGTCTTTGGGCTATCCACCAGTGCTACCAGAACTCAAAATTTGGTACAGTTATGCATTTTTTCTAAGAATAAAAAAATATTTAGGTTTTATTTCTGACTAAGAAACATTCTGTCAGTCCAAGAAAGATATGTGATTTTTCTAACAGTACATTGCATACTGAGTATTCTTTGCCCCTAGCATAATTCCAAGGAATCAGGCTCTCTTTTTCATTCTCTTCTTTTTACATACCTCTGAAGAAATTCCATGGCTTGGGTCAGTGCCCAAAGTGGTAGCTTTGTTTTATAACATTTAAAGAGGTCTTTTGCAATGATTTGTCCAACAAAATATTATAATCATTTCTTGACTTCTGAAAATTGGAATGTTGATTATGTATCTAAATAAAATGAAATCTTTGAAAACATCAGTCTTTTCTCAATTTATCATGAGGCTGCTTATTTTTCCAGTTAAAAAGATTTTTCTTTATTTGATGTGTAATCTCTACTGAAGTCTGAAGTCTCTGATGATAAACTTCAAATTTTCTTTATTTTCATGAATAAAGTTATTTATGTCTACATTGCATATGGCTAATGAATATTGTCTGAAACTCCAACACTACATTTCTCTTCATTTAGTTCCATTTCTAGTATTATTAGGTCACATAAAAATTGAATATCTATGTTGAAAAATAAATTTCAAAGTACCCCTTTCTTTTTTCTCCTTTTTATTGTGATTTTAATGAATATTTAAAGAATGCTTGAGTTTTAATTTATTCGTTGTTGCACATTTGCTTTCTCCTCCTCCTCATTTTCCTCTCCTCCATTTCACTTTACAATGCACCTTTTGTTTCACATGGTCCTTTCAGACAGTCCTTCCCTTCAACTGTACTAGTGCAGTGTTCATTATCTGTCTGTCCACTTTTCCTTTTCTCTCCCAACAACTACTCCTAAGTTGCATTTTATAACATCAGTGGTATGTAATATTTATTGCTGTGACTGGAATATTTCACTCACAATAATATCTTCCAGAGTTACCATGTTTGGTAGTGTTTTACAAGACATTATTTTTCAATGCTGCATAATATTGACAGAATATTGAGTGATCCTGCAAGTATTAAAAGAAGATGGAAAGAGTATACAGAATCATTATACCAAAAGGATTTAGTGGACACAGAAGAATTTAATGAAGCAACATCTGAGCAAGAGCCTATGGTGATTAAGGAAGAAGTCCAGATTGCTTTGAAGACATTGACTAAGATTAGGTCCCCAGGAATTGATGGTATACCAATTGACATTTTTCAACTGAAAGACACTTCCCGAGATGTCCTCACAAGGTTGTGCCAAGAAATCTGGAGAACAAACACTTGGCCAACTGACTGGAAGAGATCTATATTTGTTCCCATCCCAAAGAAAGGCAATCCCACGGAGTGTGGAAATTATAGAACAATATCATTAATATCACATGCAAGCAAGATTTTGCTGAAGATTATCCAAAAATGACTGGAAAAGCATATCAACAGAGAACTACCAGAAGTGCAGGCTGGGTTTAGACAGGGCCATTGTACTGGGGATATTGTAGCTAATGTTAAATGGGTCTTGGCTGAAAGCAAGAAGTACCAGAAGAATGTCAATCTTTGCTTCACAGATTATGCAAAGTCATTTGACTGTGTGGATCATAACAAACTGTGGCTGACTTTGGGAAGAATGGGAATCCCAGAACACTTGATCATGCTGATGTGAAACCTATACGTGGACTAAGAGGCAGTCATCAGAACAGAGCAAGGAAACACTGCATGGTTCAAAATTGGGAAGGGTGTACGTCAGGGATGTGTCCTATCTCCTTGGCTTTTCAATCTACATGCAGAACAGCTTATCCGGGAAGTTGGGCTCTATGAGGAGAAGTGTGGCATCAGAAATGGAGGGAAAAAAGAATCAACAATCTGCGTTATGCAGATGAGACAACCCTGCTCACTGAAACTGAGGAGGACCTAAAGCACTTGCTGTAGAACATCAAGGACTTCAGTCTTCAGTACGGATTGAGACTCAACATAAAAACAAACAAATAAACCAAAAAAAACCACCCCACAAAAAATCTCCAGAGATTATCACCACTGGGCTGATAGGCAGCATCAGAGTGGATGGTGAAGAGATTGAGATTGTTCATAGTTTGGGTTTGCTTGGATCCACAGACAACACTCTTGGCACCAGCAGCCAGGAAATTAAAAGATGTATTGCAATAGGGAAAGCCTGTCGTTAGAGACCTCTCTAAAGTGCTGAAATGCAAAGATGTAATTCTGGAAACTAAGGTGCACCTGATACATGCCATGGTCTTTGCAATCACTTGCTATGCATCAGAGAGCTGGACAATGACTAGGGATGATAGAAGGAGAATTGATGCCTTTGAGCTGTGATATTGGATAAGAGTATTGAATATACCATGGACTGCTAGGAGAACAAACAGATTTGTCCCAGAGAGGGTGAAGCCGGCTGCTCCTTGGAGGCAAGGATTCTGAAGCTTCATCTGACACACTTTGGACATATTGCAAGGAGGGACCAGTCCTTGGAGAAGGATGTCGTGCCTGAGAGAGTGGAGGAATAGCGCAGGAGAGGAAGACTCTTGATGAAATGGATTGATTCAGTGACTGGGGTAATGGGGGTAGGTGTGTCAGAGGTGCTGAGATTGGCACAGAATAGGGCAGAGTTTAGGGCTGTTGTACCTAGGGTCGCTATGAGTTGTAGTCGACTCGATGACACATAACAGAAACAATAATATTCCATATATATGTGTATCAGTTTTTCTATCCATTTCTTTGTTAATGGTCAGCTGAGCTGCATCTATCTTTTCACTGTTGTAATGCAGCAATAAACATGGGTGTGCATACATCTGTCTGCATCACAGCTCTCATTTCTTGAGAATATATTCCTAGTAATGGCATGCTCGGTTAAACTTTGACCATATTTCAGAATTTTTCCAAAACAGCCAGACAACTTTTCATAGTGATTATACCACTTTAAATCCCCAACATCAGAGAATAATTGTTCTAATCTCTCTACACCCTCCCCAGAATTTGTTATTTATTGCCCTATTGGACGTTTTTATTGTTGCTGGGGTAAGATGATATCTCAAAGTGATTTTGATTTGTATGTTTCTAATAGCTAATTATTTTCATAATTTCTTCATGTGTGTGTTGGTCATTTGAATTTCTTCTTTGGCAAAGCGTCTATTTGTATCTTTTGCTCATTTTGTGAGTGAGTGGTCTATCTTTTTCTTGTTAAGGTGCTGGAGCATTCCGTAAATCTTAGATGTGAATCCATTATTTGATATGTTGTTGTTGTTAGGTGCCGGCAAGTTGTAGGTGACTCATAGTGACCCTGTGAACTAAAGGCCTGAGCACTTTTCATAGAGCTTCCAGAGGCAAGTAATTTTAAAAGTGGATGCCACTCCTGCTTCCAGGCTTGTTTTAATCAGGAAACCCCACCAAACACTGTCCACCATAGGTGACCATTATCGCATTTGGCACATCAGTGTCACAGTGTTTAGCATCCTAGCAACCACTAGTTACCTCTGTACAGCAATGCACAGGCCAGTGCTATACTACCTACAAGAATGTTTGACAAAAAGAACAATTTGAACCAGGCCCGAGGGCCACAGATTAAAATCACCTACGTTGGCCTTGGTAGCATAACTTTCTGTCCACTAGGCCAACATAACGCTCTCTGTGTCATCGTTGTTGTTGTTAGGTGCTGTTGAGTTGTAGATGACTCATAGCCACCCTATGAACGAAAGGCCTGAGCATTGTTCATAGAGTTTCCGGAGGCAGCATATTCGATATGTCATTGTTAAGTATTATTTCCATTCTGTGGGTTTCCTTTTTACCCTTTGGAAATATTTTTTTTATGTGCAGATTGATTTGAGTTTTAGAAGATCCTTGTCATCTATTTTATACTCTCCTTGTTGTGTTGTTGTTAGGTGTCATCGAGTTAAGTACGACTCACAGCGAACCAATGAATGACAAATCTGAACCCTGTCTCACCCTTTGCCGTCCTCACACATGCTAAAACACTAAAGCCATGTGGTAGTCAGTGTATCAATCTTCATGGTCTTTTTCTCCTTTCAAGAGCTTATGTCTTTCCAAGCATGAGGTTCCTCTTCAAGGAATAGCCTCTCCTAACAACATGTCCGAAGGACGTGAGATAAAACTTTGCCATCTTTGCTTCCAAAAAGCACTCTGGCTGCACCTTCTCCAAGACATATTTGTTCATTTTTTAGTCCATAGGATGATCAATACTCTTCTTCAACACCACAACTCAAAGGCATCAATTCTTCTTCTGTCATCCTTATTGAATGTCCATCTCTATGAGGTGTTCAGAAAGAACATGGCCTGAATCATACATACCTTAGTTCTCAAACTGACATCGTTACAGATTTCCATGATTTTAGATTACTCTCTTCTTTCCACCCCAATCATTTTATTTTAATAGCAAATTAATAATAGCAAGAACTTTGTTGGACAATTACAGGAGAACCCAGTATTAGAGTTACCGAGAATTGGAAATAATTAAAGCCACAAGGTTGAAGGCTTGAAGTGGCTCTATGCACATTTTGGGAGCTGTCTTCACTGTATTTTGTTATTGATCTGATTTATAAAGTTTTTACTCTTCCAGTATGGCACGGTGTGGTCTGTGAGACATCAAATCAGATTTTGGACTCAAGCCAAGAATTAAGATTGGTGTTGATAAGTATAAAGAGGGCCATGGGGGAAATTTCTGACCTTTTGTGTTATTAATGCTGTTGACCGGGATAGTTTCCTTTGTGATGTTAATAAAGCTCAGATATGGTGTACCCCATGTGGCCCTAGCTCTTGTTTGAGTTGTCCTCCAAATTTCTTGGCATAGACTGGTGCACACATCCAAGGCTGCATCTTGTTGTTGTTGTTGTTATGTGCCGTCAAGTCGCTTGTGACTCATAACGACCCTATGTACAACAGCCCTAAACTCTGCTCTGGCCTGTGCCAATCGCACTGTCTCTGACACTCCCATCCCAATTATCCCAGTCACTGAATCAATCCACCTCATAGAGGGCCTTCCTCTCCTGCACCGTCCCTCCACCTTCCCAAGCATGATGTCCCTCTCCCAGGACCAGTCTCTGCTCACAACATGTCCAAAGTATGTTAGACGGAGCCTCAGAATCCTTGCCTCCAAGGAGCCACCCAGTTTAACCCTTTCCAGGACAAATCCGTTTGTTTTCCTAGCCGTCCATGGTATTCTCAATACTCTTCTCCAGCACCACAGCTATGAATATTGGCATAAAGGTCTCTGTTTGAGCCTGAGTTCTCATTTTCTCAGGGTAGATTCCAAGCAGTGCAATAGCTGGGTCATATAGAGTTTCTATGCTGAGCTTTTTGAGGAAATGACAAACTGCCTTCCAGAATGGTTCTATCATTTTACAATGCGACCTGCGTTGTATAAGAGTTCCTATCTCACCATATTCTCTCCCACATTTATAACCTGCTGTCCTGTTAAACTTCATCAATGCTAGTGGAGTGAGATAGTATCCCACTGTGGTTTTGATTTACGTTTCTCTTATTGCCAGTGATTTTGAGCATTTTTTCATGTGTCTGTTTGCCATTCAAATATCTTTTTCTGTGAAAAGTCTTTCCACGTATTTTGCCCATTTTGTAATTGGGTTATCAGTCTTTTTTCTTGTGAAGGCCCAGAAGTATTCTATAAATTTTCATTCTGAGATTCTTATCTGAGATGGTATTGACAAATGTTTGTTTCTAGTAGGTAGGTTTTCTTTTTATCCTATTGGAAAAAGTTTTTATGTACACAGGAATTTAATCTTTAGAAGGTCTGAAAATGGGAAGGTTTTTTGTTAGGTTTCTGAGTGAGTAAAGAACTGTATTGCCAGTCCAAAGCAGGCAGTTTGAATTTACCAGATGCAATATCCTCGTGTTTTACTTAGTTGTTGTTATTGTTAAGTGCCATCAAATTGTAGAAGACTCTAGTGACCTCATGAACGAAGGTCCTTGGCACTTGGGTGACTTTCATATTTTCTCCAGATTCATAGGGTTTCTGGAGACAAGCTATTATGTGCTGTCCTTCTACCTTTCAAAAATGATGTATTTCTTCAAGGATTGGTCCCTCCTGGCCACATACCCAATGTATGTGAGATGGAGCTTCAAAATTCTAACCTCCAAGAGGAAACTTGGTTTCACCCTCTCCAAGAGAGACCTATTTGTTTTCTTGGCCATCTATGGTTTGATCAAGATTCTTCTTCAGCACTACAACTCAAAGATATCAATTCTGTTTCTGTCATCATTAGTCATTGGCCAGCTCTCTTATTCATAGCAAGTAATGCAAAGACCGTGGCAAGTATCAGGAGTACCTTCGTCTCTAGACTGAAATTGTTGCCTCTCAGTACCCTAGAGATTTCCTGACAACAGATTTACCCACTGCAATTCATCTTTGGCTTCCTGAATGCTGGTACCAAGAGAGTTGAATGTGGAGCAGAGCAAACTGTAATCAATAACTAATTCAATCTCTTATCTATCTATCATGGTGCTGCCAAATGGCCCAGTGGTGAGAATCTTTGTCTTTGTAATGTTGAACTTTAATCCATACTGAAGACTACAGCCCTTTAACTTCTGCAGCAAGTGTTTCATATGCTTCTCAGTTTCAGCAAGTAAGGTTGTGTCATCTACATATCGTAGGTCGTTGATGAGCCTTCCTCTAATACTAATGCCACATTCCTCTTCATAAAGCCTAGCTTCCTAAAGAATGATCTGTTCTTCTTATAGATTGACGCGGTATGGAGACAGGACACATCCCTTACACGCTCCCTTTCTGATTTTGAGCCATGCAGTGTTTCCCTGCTCTGTTCAGATGACTGATTCCTGGTACAAGAATAGTTTTTACATAAGCACCATCAAGCATTCTGGGATTCCAATTCTCCTCAAGGTTAACCACAGTTTGTTGTGGTCCAAACAGTCAAATACATTTGCATAGTCAATGAAACACAGACATTCCTCTGGAACTCTTTCCTTTCTACCAGGATCCATCTGACTTTATCAATAATGTGTCTAATGTCATGGCCTCTTCTAAACCCAGTTTGTATTTTGAGTAGTGTTCTATCAATGTAATGTTCCAGTCATTATAGTGTAAATTATAAAAAAGATTGTAGAAGAGATTTACTCAAATGTTATGATAAAAGTTCTTATTGTATAGTTATTTCCCTGATTAAATAGATTAAATTTATTATGAATTTTACTTTGTATATGTACATATAGTTTGATTCAAAAAACAAGTTTTAAGAGTGAAATAACTTATAAATTATGTATTACTTATAGAAATCATTACCTCAGATATGTTTGGTAATGAATCAAATTGCAACAAAGACTTTAAAAATCCACAAATATCAATGAATTAAGGATAAAATTTATTTTCAAATAATAGTTGGCATCATATTTGCTTATTGTTAGAATGAACGATGGTTTTGTTCTGTGTCATAAGTTATTTTCCAATCTGTCATATACAGTGTGTAATCAGCATAGTAAATTAACAAGCCCATCTGGTATAATGTCATAGAGTATCTTAAAAAATATGTGAGACTCTAGTATATATGCCACAAATATATCTACTACGATGGAAAGTCTTTGCTATTATTTTTGGTCACAGTTTCTTTTTGAAAAAGAAAGATAAATTTAAAGTAATTTGTGATTTTTTTCCACTTAACTTGAACTATCTACCTGCTATAATTATAGACACTACATGTTCACATACATTTAGCTATGATATTCTAAGCACTGTCTTATACTGCAAAGCATCATTAGTCCCTTTATTGTAAGGTAATCTGAGAAGGAAGAAAATTCTGAGCAAACATTTAGGAATAACAATATGGGCTTACTGATAGGTTTTAAAAATATCCAGTGATAATGATTATAACCAGAATAAAAACTGTATTACAAAACATGTTCTTCAAAGCACATTCAGGTGTGTTTTTTCTAAATAGCTGAAGTTCAGGACTATTTTGGATTAATATGCATTATACATACTCTGCAGATTAAGCTAAAACGCCTGGGAAATGGATGGCCAATGAACCACTTTATCTGTACTCTGCAGGTACCTTGAGTAGTTTGCCACATGCAACATAATTTTAATTCTATTTTGATGTAGGCAGTGCTACAGTAGCTTAAATCATTTTCAATTCTTCTGAGAATTTCCCACAGAGTAATGCAGTCTATTTTAAAACAATATTGCTTCCTTGGATATATGCAGTAAAATGTAACTATAATTCAGAGACAGCAAATATATCCTTCAATAGACATTGCAATGACCTTTGCATCTATGTTGATGAAAAGGAAAACAATTACATATAACTTCATAATTATTCCCTGATTTTTGTTCATGAAATTGTTTTGGTGATTTTGTAAATCAGTATCACTCAAACATAACTGACTTGAAGTATTCAAGTATGAGTGAGTGAGTGTATGTGTGTATGTATTTCTTTCTGAAATGAAGTATTCAAGGTATGAGTGAGTGAGTGTATGTGTGTATGTATTTCTTTCTACACATTGGAATGAAATGGTTGAACCAATTAAGAAGCAAATGTAGAAAAAGTATTTTGTATCATTGATTTTTACTTGTTTGGGAAATGCACGTGCATACAATTTTTTTGCATATAAATTGATATGACTATATGTGATGTGTTACAGTATTCCACATGTAATAAAAGTTTACTGTCACAATAGAGCACACTTGGACTAGCAAATGGGGAAACAGATATGGAACTTTCAAGTATGGAAATACTAAGGAGGAAGAACAGTTGTAAACAGACACCAGTGGTTGGAACATGGAATGTGGGAGATTGACACAGAATAGGGCGGAGTTAATGGCTATTGTACATAGGGCCGCTATGAGTTGCAGGCGACTCAATGGCACATAACAACAATAATATTTTTTTAAAGCTTCTAAAAGCTTTGCTATTTGAAGTGTTGAGTCTCATGCATGAGTCAGAAACAGTGGGGCTCCATACACAGCTGGAATCTGGATTTTCACCTTTTTCTCTCCTTACTCAGTATCAAGAACCTCATAGATTAACACAAGACAGGACCTAAGACCACCTTCTAATCTTCTTGAATAGGTAATGTCTATTCTCCCAGAATTCCATCGGTTTTGTTAACAAACAATCATGCTTTCAAAGCATGTTCAGTCCCAGGCCTGCATCTAACACAGCAAGGCTCCACACAGAGTCAGCATACTAAACCTTGAGGAAATCTATCCTCATCTTGGAAATTATCACACTGTGATGACAGTGTGGTGTCAAAGGAAGAGCAGAAATACTAAGTCACACAATAATAGCCATTCAACAGAAGTTCAGGAGCAAGGACCTTTCCCAGTACTGCCTCAAGCAAAAATACTTTTCTGAAGCTGGTACGTGGGATTTGGACTTACATCCTCCTAAACCCAAGAAAGGAACAGCATGAGAGACTAGTAGCAGTGCATCATGCAAGACATCACAGAAGTGACATGTGAAGTAAGCTGTCATATCAAGGGGTGGAGGTGCTGGATTGTGTAGGTGAAAGTACAAGGAATGCTCATGTAGCAGGGAAAGAGAAGGTACAAGACACACTTGCTTGGGTAGTGAAACAGTGAATGTCTTGGTTATTTCTATAAGAGAAGTATCTTTCATCTTCTCGGTAAAATGTTTGTCTGTCAGATATTTTTCTAAAACTAAGCATCCAAAGTAAGACAGACTGGGAAGAAGGATCAGTCATCCACTTCTGAAATAGATGAAATCTTCAATAACTCTGTGTATACACACTTAAAGTGTATTAGTAGGTATGGCAACTGAGGCTGAGTCCTCAAATTTGGAAACACAAAGGAGGAGGAACAGTAGTAAGCAGAAACTAATGATTGGAATGTGGAATGTGAGAAGTATATATGTAGGAAAATACAGCACTGCTAAGAAAAAAATGGAACACATACATATTGACACATTATATATTAGCAAAATGAGATGGATTGTCATGGGACATTTTGAATCAGACTATCCTATGATCTACTACACTGGAGATGAAAAGGTGAAAAAACCAGGATTAAAAAAGCTATTACTAGATCCTCTTGGAAGACAATATTTTGAGTGACTGGATAATATCAATACACATAGAAGGAAGATATGTTAATGTTACTATCATTTAAATTTATCTTCCAACAACCAGAGTCAAAGAGAATAAATACATTATTTCTACCAACTGTTGCAGTCAGAAATGGATCAAACATGTAACAAAGATGCATTAATAATAATGGGTGACTGGAATGTAAAAGTTAGGAACAAGGAAAAAGGATCAGTAGTTGGGAAATATGGACTTGGTGACAGAAATGAGGCTAGGGAAAGAAAGACAAATTTCTGTACAATTTATCATTTATTCATTGCAAATACCTTTTATAAGAAACATAAAAGCAGGCTGTACACATGGATTTCACCTTGTAGTATGCACATGAATCAGAGCAATTATATCCATGGAAATCGTTAGAGAAGTTCAATATCAACAATGAAAACTAGGCCAGGTGCTGATTTTGGAAGAGGTAATCAATTACTCATATGCAAGTTCAAATTAAGGCTAAACAAGGTTAATTTATATCCACAGGAATCAAAATTTGATCTTGAGTCTATGCTTCCTGAGTTTAAAAACCAACTTACGAACAGGTTTGAGTCCTTGAACATGAATGAGCACCAGATGAACCATGGGAAGATTTAAAGAATATAGACTATGAAGAATGCAAATGGTCATTAAAAAGAAGGAAAAAGAAGAAAAGACCAATATGGATTTCAGAAGAGACTTTGAATATTGCACTAGACTTCTGAGAAGCCAAAGCAAAGGGAAGAAATCAGGGAGTTCATAAGCTAAATAGAGTATTTCGAAGGCAACTCTGGGAAAAAAATTTCATTATAATGAATGTGCAAGAAGCTGGAGTTGGAAAATCAAAAGGGCAGAACTCGCTCAGCAGTTTTTTTTTAATAAAAGGACTAAGAACAAATTCAAGCTACGAGTTGCAGTGCTTACGGACGCAATGGACGTAATATTGAATGATTCAGGAAGCATTAAAAGAAGATGGGAAAACAGAGTTCTGATTGCCTTGTGGCAAGGAGTTGCAAGGCAATCCTGAAAGTGTGGTTTGGATCCACCAGATGCTCTGCTGGAGAAGAAGGAGTAATCTCCTCCTGTGCCAGCTGGAACCAATTTGATGATACACAACAGGAAAGGGAAAAAAAATAAAGAAGATGGGAAGGGTACAGCATCATTGTACAAAAAATAATTGGCTGACACAGAAGAATTTCAAGAAAA
>NW_006399887.1:8852236-8862922 GCF_000299155.1 Elephantulus edwardii | reverse complement strand
TCCCATGCTGGTCCATCTTATTTTGCCGATACTTTGGAGTATTGCACAGTCGTAGAACACGGTGTGGGAGTCAGAACACCATGGAAGGAAAAACAGTACAAGAGACAGTGGCTCAGCTTGATCCAAAGGTAAGCCCACATTTCCCAGAATCCTGCGGGTAAAAGCTGAGGTCTTAAATTCTTTGGTGCCTGAGGGCCACAAGCCCAAGGCCCAAGAAAACATTATATATCAGATCTACATAGGGTCGCTGTGAGTCGCAGGCGACTTGACTGCACATAACAACAACAACAACAACAACAGGATACTTTACTCTCCCATGGAAAACTATTCCATTGTGACTACAGTGCGCTGCATATTAAAGAGAAGAGGCCCTAAGCCACAAGTTCAGGACAAAGGACTTTTCCTCAGAATCGTCTGAGATGGGAAGCCTTCCCTAATACTAGTATCTGGTATTTGGATTGTTGTTGCTATTATGTGTGATTTTGTCACCTGAGACGCACAGCAACCCTATGTACCACAGCCCTAAACCCTGTTCAATCCTGTGCCAATCTTATTGTCTCTGACACACGCATTACCCGAGTCACTGAATCAGTCCATCTCATTGACGGTCTTTTTCTCCTGTGCTGGCCCTCCACCCTCTGAAGTATGATGTCACTCTCCAAGGACTGGTCCCTCATTGCAACGTATTCCAAATATGTCAGATGAAGCTTCAGTATCTTTGCCTCCAAGGAGCAGCCTGGCTTCACCCTCTCTAGGACGAATCTTTTTGTTCTCTTGGCAGTCCATGGTATATTTAATATCTTCTCCAACACCAGATCTTAAAGGCATCAATTCACCTTCTATCATCCCTACTTATTGTCCAGCTTCCCAACGCATAGTAAGTGGTTGCAAAGACAATGGCCTGTGTCAGGCACATCTTACTCCTAAACTTAGGAGATACTGGTCACAGCATAAGAAATTGACAGTAGCTTGAGGCCTTCAGAATCACAGAAACCCAGAAAGTTTCAGATATAAGTCATCATATCAAGGGCTGGATAGCAGGAGATAGTTGTTGAACGGAGTAGATGAGAGCAGAAAGGAATGCTGTTGGAGCAGGGAAAGGGATGGGTCAAGACACACATGTCAAAAGTGGAGACAGCACTGAATCTATTGCTTACAGTTGGGGAAATACCTTTTGTCTGCTTTTTTCCATGAAATGCTTTTCTGTCAGATACTGTTCTAAATCTGAGCATTCAGATTAAGACAGATTAGGAAGAAGGCTTGGCCATCCACTTCTGAAATAGCAAGACTTCAAAAACCCTATGTACAATAGAGCACACTTAGCCTAGCAGATATGGCAACTGAAGCTGAACCCTCAAGTATGGAAACACAAAGGAGGGGGAACAGTTGTAAGCAGACACTAGTGTTTGGAACGTGGAAGATGAGAACCAAGAATGTAGGAAAATTGGCTATTGTTTTTTGGGGGTTGGTTTGTTTTGTTTTACATATTTTTCTCCTTTTTTGTGGTGTTTTGGGGTTCCCCCCCTTTTTTGCTGTGTACCATCGGATCAGATCCAACTGGCACATGAGGAGATTGCTCCTACTTCTCCACTGAAGTATCTGGTGGATTCGAAGCATGCACCTTTGGGATGGCAGCACAATTTCTTGCCATTAGGCCACCAGAGGTCCCTTTGGATATTATTAATATAGAAATGGAATGCATAAGTACTAGGAATTGGTTAAACGAGATGGACTGGCATAAGTCATTTTGACTCAGAGGGAGAATTACCTTTAAAATAATTTTACAATTTATATATGTTTCAGTGTTTAAAATTCTGATTTTTTATTTAGAGTTCTCTTCCAGATAAAATTGATTGTTTGATCCAGTATAATTACAAAGTACTTAAAGGTCAAGACGCTTCTAGATTGGAATAAAAGAATTGAGATAGAAGGAGAAATCAATCAGAGACACTCAAATCATGAGAAGAGTTTGATCAATTGTTTCTGTTGTTATCATCTTTTCTTCAAATACATGAGACTTGATTTCTGTGTATTCTGTCAAATGAGTTTGTGTCTATGTTGTTGTCATTAGGTGCTATCAAGGTGAGTAGGACTCATAGCAACTCTATGAAGAACAGATCTGAACCTTGTCTATCCTGTGCCATCTTTACACTTTTGGACAAAGTAAAGCCTTTGTGGTAATCACTGTGTATATAGGGTGAAATATTAACATTTTGCCCCCAAGGAGTACTCTGGATGTACTTTCCTCTGGACTTATTTGTTCTTTTGGCTCTCAATGGACTATTCAGTACTTTTCTCTAATGCCATAGCTCAAAGGTGTCAATTATTCTGTCATCCTTATTTATGGTCTATATCTCAGAAGCAAAGCAAGTGATCAGGAAATTCATGGCCTGAGTCGGGTGCACCTTAATCATCAAAATGATATCACTGCTCCTCAGTCATTTGGAGAAGTACCTGGTTGAGATTTTTCCAATGCAATACTTGTTTCTTGGCTACTATTATGCAGAGTGTTAATTGTGCATCTGAGTAAGATGAAATTGTTGGCAACTTCAATTTTTATCCATCCATCATGATGTTGCCTTTTAGTTCAGTGGTAAGTATTTTTATTTTCTTGATTTTGAGATGTAATCCATATTTAAAGTTGTATTCTTTGGTCTTCTGCAACAAGTACTCCAAGTCCTCCTCACTTTAGTAAGCAAGGTTATGTCATCAGCATAACAGAGGTTATTGATAAGTCTTCCTCTGATCCTGATGCCACATTCTTCTGCACAGATTCCAGATTCTTGAATAATTTTCTGAGCATACATATTGAGAAGGTATGGAGAGATGATACAATCCTCACATACTCCTTTATTAATTTTAAACCATGTAGTGTTCCCTTGCTTTGTTTGCACAACAGCCTCTTGGTCTAGGTATAGATTTGGCATGAACAAAACTAAGTGTTCTAGAATTCCCATTCCTCTCAATGTTAGCCATAACTTGTTATGATCCACACAGTCAAATGCCTTTGTATTGTCAATAAAGCACAAACGGACATTCTTCTGGTATTCTCTACTCTCAGCCAGGATCCATCTGGCATCAGCAATGATATCCCTGGTGCCATAGACCTTCTAAATTCTGCTTGAACTTTGGCCCTTCCCTATTTATGTACTGCTCCTGACATTATGATTTTCAGCAATATTTGCTTGTATGCGATATTAATGATATAATTTGAGAGTTTCCATAGTCTATTAGATCACCTTTTTTGGGGAATGGGAATCAGCTAGCTAAGAAAGCTATACTTCAAATTTCCTGAAGAGTACATCCCCAGCTGCATCTGTTAGTTAAAATATGACAAATTGTGTCACATCAACTCCTGTGACCTTTTTTAGGCCTTCAGCTTCCCTCTTCATTACCAATGGTTCCTGTTCATATGGTACTTCCTAATATTTTTCAATGTCAGTCAATTTTTTCTGCTTTTGATCCTTCCTGGATCATTTAACATATTGCCCCTAGCTTCTTTCAGTATAGCAATTTGAAGCTTTGTTTCTCAGTTCTCTCAGCTTGAGAAATTCAGAGAGGAAGTTTTAATCTTTTTTATTTTTTATTTTCAATTATCTACACATTCTATTAATGTACTTTGTTTTATTTTGTTGCACTGTTCTTGGAAATCTGTTCAGCTCTTTTATTTTGGCGTATGTTCCCTTTGTTTTTGCTTTTCATCACTCTAGTGGAATTTTCAGAATCTCTACTGACACCCGTATGTTTTTACTTTCTCTTTTGTCTTTGTAAAAATATTTTGCTCTTTTCATGGATGATATCTTCGATGTCTTCCTCCACAAATTGGTGTTCAGTGCTGCAGATCTATTATTAAGATAATTAGGACATTCAGGTCAAATAGACTCAAGATCATGTGTGTGACCATTTGACCTTAAGTCATATGGTAGAAACTATTAAAAAATTGCAGTTTATTCATACTTGGCTTCAATTATTATTGCATGTATTTTAACAATGTTTTTAGTAATAGGTTTTTTATATGTGTATGAATATTTTCCTATCACTGACAGCTTTGTACTTCAGAATAGATTTTGAAATACTTTCTTTTTATTATAAAGAAGACCCCATTACTCTACCTTAATCTACATCTCCTCTACATTTTGTCATTCCATGTTTCATTGAAAATGATCGATACAAGTCTATTTCAGGCACCAATGCCTAGGATATCGATCGTTATACAGTGTATTCCATTTCTATTTTTTTTTTTACTTTTTAAAATTTTCCTACAATCATACTTCTTCAATACTCCATCTTCAAATTAATAGTGGGGGTTACAGTTGTTTCTCCTCCTATGCCACATTACAAAATAAGAATGTTTCATTAGGGGAAAATTTTATTTTATCTGTTTCATTAAGGTGGGTTCTCTTTGAAGAGTGAATTTTTCCTGAGTTGTATTTTTTTCATAATTTCTTGTATTTTCTTCCCCATTTGTGGCTAAATCTGAGGGGCTCATCATCTGGTGTTATATAAAATCATATGTTCATATGATTTTCAAGGTACTCTTAAGGAATTGTTTTGATAATCCCAAGACTACACCTCTCTAGCTGTTTAAATCAGCCATGGATCAGGTGGAGAAAGATAGAAAGTACCTCAGTGCAATTTTCAAGTTGAGAAACTCAACAGAAAGTCAAATATTATTTGCTTCTGACACTATAACAATGAATGAATATACTATTTAAGAAGTGGAAGGCCAGTTCCACTTTTCAGTTTGTTTTGATCTGGAAACTCCACTGAAAACAATATGAGTTCTTTTTATTATTAAATGTCACTGAATCGAGTGTGACTTGTACTGACCCTATGAACAATAGCTCTGAATCCTGTCCTTGTCTGTGCTAACCTTATAATTGTGATATACTTGAGTTCATTGCTACAGCTACTGTGTCAATCCATCTCATGGAGAGTTTTCCTCTCTTTTGCCTACCTTCTACCTTTCCAAACATATTGTCCTTTTCTAAGAAATAGCCTCAATTAGCAAGATGCTTAAAGTCTATGAGATGAAGATTTGTCATCCTTGCCTCTGAGAAGCAGTCTGGTTGCATCTTTTCTAAGACATATCTGTTTATTCTTTTGACAACCCATGGAATATTTGGTACTCTTCTCCAACACTACATCTCAAAGACATAAATTCTACTTTTGTTGTTTTTATTCATTATCCAACTTTCAGACGCATAACGTATTATTGAAAATACCATGGCCTGAATTAAATACACTTTAGTTTTCAAACTGTTGTCATTATCCCTCAGTAATTTTGAGAGGCTTATTGTAGCCTTGTCCAACACAATGAATCTCATGATAGATGCTATGAAGGGTGTTTGTTGTCAATCCCACTAAGATGAAATAATTAATAACTTCATTCTTTTCTCAATCTATCATAATGCTTTTATTGGTCTAGCTTCTGTACAAACAGAGCAAGGGGATAGGACATGGTGTAAATTCAGGAAACGTGTGCCTCAACATTCCTTTCTTTCTCCATATATTTTCAATATGTACACTAAGTAAACATTTGAAAAGCTTAACTCTATGAAGAAGAATGTGAAATCAAAATTGGAGAAATAATCATCAGCAAGTACATTATACAGATGCTTTCTGTAAGTGGGAAGGACTTAAAATGCTTGCTTCAGAAGATCAAAGACTACAGCCTTCAATATAGATTGTGTCTCAACATCAAGAAGACAAAAATTCTCACCATCGGGTATAATTCTGTTAATATTTTTAATACTGGCACTAGATATTTCAGTATCAAAGGAGCACTCAATCCACGACATGGCATAAATTGGATAGAAGAGTAGTGGAAAGTCTCAGTAACATTACTATTATGTTGTTGCTGCTGCTGTTGTTATTGTTGTTACATGCCACCGAGTCATAGGCAACTCATAACAACTCTGTGAATGAAAGTCCTCAACACCTGTGTGACTTTCATCCTTTCTCCAGGTTCATAGGGTTTCTGGAGGCAAGCTATTAAGGAAGTGGATGCCACTCCTGCTTCCAAGTTTGTTTTAATCTGGGAGCTTCACCAAACACTGTCTGCTATGGGTAACCATTAACACATTTGGTACATCAGTGTCACAGTGTTCAGCCTCACAGCAACCACAAGTTACCTCTGTACAGCAAGTAGACACACCATGGCTAGACAGATAGAAGAATGTTCAAACAAAACAATGAAAAACACATCTGAGGGACACGGATTAAAAGTCACCTACCTTTGGTGAGGTAGCATCACTTTCTGTCCAGCAGGCCAACTGATCTTTCTCTATGTTGATGTTATGTTGATGTTATTGTTGTTAAATGCCGTCAAGTATTAGGCGTCTCATAGCTTTGATGTTGATGTTGTTGTTGTTGTTGTCATGTGCCGTCGAGTCATTTGCAACTCATAGCGACCATATGTACAACAGTCCTAAACCGTGCTCTATCCTGTGCCAATTGTATTGCCTCTGACACACCCATCCTGATTATCCCAGTCACTGAATCAATCCACCTCATAGAAGGTCTTCCCCTCCTGTGCTGTCCCTCTATTCTACCCAGCATGATGTCCCTCTCTAAAGATCTGTCTCTCCTTACAACATGTCCACATACAAAAAGTAATAAAATGAAATTTTTCGAAAATAGAAGGGCTAGGATGATAGAAGAAGAGTTGATGCCTTTGAGCTTTGGTGCTGGAGAGGAGTATTGAATAGACCATGGACTGCAAGGAACACAAACAAGTTCATCCTGGAGAGGGTGAAACCAGGCTGCTCTTTGGAGGCAAGGATTCTGAAGCTCCTCTGACATACTTTGGACATGTTGCAAGGTGTGATCTGTCCTTGGAGATGGATGTCATGCTTGGGAAGATGTAGGGAGAGAACAGGAGAAGAAGACCCTCAATGAGATGTATTGATTTAGTCACTGGGGTAATGGGGATAAGGATGTTGGAGACAATAAGATTGGCAAGGGATAGATTAGGGCTTAGGACTGTTGTACATAGGGCTGTTATTAGTCGCAGGTGACTAGATGGACCTAACAACAGCAATAATAACTAGTAAAATGTGTACAAAAATCCAAAGGGGGAAGAGGAGGCAGAAGGAATGAAATTAATGAAGAGGAAAGGGAAATCACAAGGACGCAGAGCTTGGTTTGGGGAGGGAAACGGTGATAGAATTAGGAAAGATCCAGTGGGAACCTGAAAAGGTAGGATAATGGTAGTATGGGATCAATGGTGATGAATTTTATAATACACAAAGTATGCCGTTAGTATATGAAACAATGTGAATAGAGCAACACAATGTATAAACAAATCATAACATATACAGCATATACAAACCAGTATAAAATAACAACGATGAAAATATTAATATTCATAATAATAATAAAAGACAGATGCAAATCAAAACCACCATGAGAAACCATCTTACCCCGTAGCAGTGGCAAAGTTCAATAGGACAGCAGGCAGTAAATATTGGAGAGGATGTGGAGAGACAAACTCTCATACATGATTGGTGGGATTGTAATATAGTATAACCATTCTGGAAGGCCATTGGGCATTTCCTCAAAAAGCTGAATACAGCAATTCCATAGGGCCCAGGTGTTCCACTGCTAAAACTATACCCAAGGGCAAACAGAAGTGAGACACAACCAGAGATTTGTATACTGATACTCATTGCAGTATTATTCACAATAGTGAAAAAAATAAAAATGGACAAATAAGCATTGACAAACATATGGATTGAGAAATTGTGCAACATGCACATGATGGAGTACTATGCAACACTCAGGAGCAACAATTTTGAAAACTACTATATAACATGGGAGAGGTAGAGAATAGTATGATAAGTGAAGTCACTCAGTCTCATCATGACAAATGCTGCATACTACCATTATTGTAAGACTAGGGTAGCTAGTAGGATATGTACAAAAGTCTAAAGGGACAGGGTGAGATGGTAGGAAGACTGAGGCTGGGCCAGGGGGAATTCATAGGGTCACAGAGTTTGTTGGTCAGAGGGAGAGACTGAAAGAATTAGAAAAAATCCAGTGGGAATCAAAATGACAAGGTAATAATGGGCATTAATTTTATAAAACACATTTGGGATCGATCTTATAAAATATAACATATATGAATGAAACCAATAAAGAGGAAAAGCAAAAAAAAAAAAACCCAAACACTTGTTGTTTATTGGCGTCAAGTGGAGCCCGACTCATGGTGACCCTATGAACCAAAGGCCTGAAGGAAAAAAGGCATAAGCCAAAGTATATGAATCTACCAATTTCTTTTAAACCAGTAAAAGGATTGACATGATTGATTATATTTAACGTGGAAGTAAGAAATAATTTCATGATTGTCTAGTGGCATGGTCAAATGCAGAAACCAGGAAATCAAAAGAGCAATTGCATTGGGAAAATTGGCTCTCAAGAACCTCTCTCCTGAGTACTGAAGAGCAATGACATCAGTCTGGAGACTAAGGTGTGCCTGCTCCAGGCCATAGTTTTTGCTTGCTATGTGTCAGAAAGCTGGACAATAACTAGGGATTATAGAAAGAGAATTGATGCCTTTGAGCTGTGGTGCTGCAGAAGAGTACTGAATATAACAGACTGCCAGGAGAACATACAGGTTCGTCCTGGAGAGGGTGAAACCAGGCTGCCCCTTGGAAGTAAGGATTCTGAGCCTTCATCTGACATACTTTGGGCATGTTGCAAGGAGGGAACAGTCCTTAGAGATGGACATCATGTTTGGAAAGGTGGAGAGACAGCAAAAGAGAGAAAGACCATCAATGAGATGGTTTGATTCAGTGACTGGTGTGATGAGGGTAGCTGTGTAAGAGAAAATGACATTTGCACAGGATAGAATAGGTTTCAGGGCTATTGTACACAGGGTCTCTATGAGTCTCAAGCTATTTAATGGCACATTACAGTAACAAATAGTGTGATGGGCTTGATTCATTAAACTTATAACTTCTAAATATAGTCTACAGATCCCACACAAATCATGCCGTTGGTCAAACACTCCCTCATATTACTATTATGTTAGTTACTAAATACATCCAAAACAGGGTTATGAAATAAATAATTGAATTTAAAAATTTATTATTTGGAAAAATGTTCTCTACTAAACCATAATTATATCAATAATACATAAGTTATCAAAATAACTAAATTTACTTGAACAGATTTAGTTAACTTTACTAGGATCTAAACAACAAGTATGGGTAGAATACTATTTTTTTTTTTTACTTTTTTTATGATTCTTGAATAAATTACTCTAACAGAGATGACATGCTACCAACTGCTGTGGGGGTACTGCAAGGCTTTCATCCTGCTGGAGTGTTAAATAAGAACAAGTCCTTACATCTCTTCAAACTTTTTGACAATAGGCACTTGCAATTATTTAGCACAGTTATTTAAGTTTCTTCTTCAGCTTTTCATTTGCTTTCAATAATAACAGATTTTTCCCCCAAGGCACTGCTTTGTTGTTGGGTTGTTGGTTTTGTGGGGTTTTTTTCCCCCTTCTTCTTGATGTGTAAAGAAAAACAATATCACTTCCTGAAACACAAAAGGAAATTGCCCTTTTATCTATTATTGCCTTATTATTACTTATCCTTATATCTATAGCTTTTTGTTTGCTTGTTTGATATAAGACTTACTAACTTCTGTCTTCCAGAGTCAAGGGGATTGTTATATAGAAGATTACATAAAGAGACTCCTGGAAAATATGCCCAATGATACAATATGTATAGAGTAAAACTTTTAATTCTATTTACAAGTTGTATTCTTTACACAAGTTACATAAAATGCATAAATGGGTGAAATCTTCGGAAAGAATTTATACCTGAAACCACTGTAATTTACACCACAATTTATGCATAACTTCTTTCTGTTCTTTGCAGTATTTCCCAGAGGTTAAGGCCATTAGTAGAAAATAAGTAAGGGTTGACTTCATGGTTACTTCATGGTTAATTTTACAGATATTACAATCCAATCATAATCTTTTCAATTACTTGCTCTGTAGCTGAAAGTTGAACAGTGAATAAGGCTTACACAAAAATAGTACGTGCCTTTGAGTTGTGGTGCTGGAAAATAGTGTTGAATATCTCATGAACTTCCAAGAGAACAAACAAATACATCTTGGAAAAGGCACTATAAAAGTATTCCTTAGAGACATGGACGATGAACCTTCATTTCAGATACTTTGGTTATGTTGTTAGTAGGAGCCAATTCTTGGAAAAGGACATCATTCTAGGAAAGGTGGAGAATCAATGAAGGAGGAGAAGATCTCAAAGAGATGGTAAAACACACAGTGACTAAAATGTTGGGCTCAAGGATTTTGGATATGGTCAAAATGTCACAGGATTCATATCCATTGTTCATAGGGTTGATATGAGTTATAGTCAACTAAATGGCACTTAAGAACAACAAGGTTATTTGTCTATTAAAACAATCCTGAAAGAAACTAAAGAATTTGTATTATTTTTTCCCTGCTTGATTTCAGAGGACTGGTGGAGTAGGAAGATGTGCAATGTTGTTCTTATTGTTGCTTATTGCCTTCAAGTTGAGCACGACTCATACAAAAGGCCTGAAGCCAGCTCCTCTACAATTACCAACATTTATGAAAGTTCATAGGGTTTCCAGAGGCTTGTTATTGAGGAAGTGGATGCCACTCCTACTTCCAAACGATTGATTCAG
>NW_006399887.1:8850418-8850854 GCF_000299155.1 Elephantulus edwardii | reverse complement strand
GGCTGACTGGAATGCAAAAGTTGGAAACAGAGAAGAAGATTCAGTAGTCAGAAAACATGGATTCGGAAACAGAAATAGAGCTGGAGATAGAATGATTGAATTTTGCACAATCAATGACATATTCAACGAAACACATTATTTAAGAGACATAAATGCAGGTTATACACATGGATATCACCTAATGTTATGCATAGGAATCAGATCGATTACATCTGTGGAAGGAACTGCTGGAGAAGCTCAATATCAGCTGTGAAAACTAGACCAAGAGCTGACTGTGGAACAGACCACCAACTACTTATATTTAAGTTCAAGCTGAAGCTGAGGAAAAGTAAATCGAATCCATGAGAATCAAAATATAAATTTGAGTCTATCCCACCTGAATTTCAGAACCATCTCAGGAACAGGTTTGAGGCCTTGAAGACGAATGAACGAAGAC
>NW_006399887.1:8847691-8848615 GCF_000299155.1 Elephantulus edwardii | reverse complement strand
CTTGGGCAATCAGGTTGAGTGTGTCCGAGGCAATGAGATTGGCACAGGAAACAGCAGAGTTTAGAGCTGTTGTACACAGGGTCGTTATGAGTCTCAAGCAACTCAATGTCACATAACAACAGCAACATCTGCTGAAGACTCAAACAAGATCTACACCTCACTCCATATACAAAACCCAACTATATGTTGATCATGGACCTAGGACGAAAACCAAGGACTATAAACTTCATTAAAGAAAAGCTTGAAAGAACTCTAGAAGTCCAAATCCACAACATAAACAGTCTTCCAAGCATACTGAAAATTTTACAACCAGGAGAATATAAAATAGATGAATGGCACGGTCTAAGAATCAAATCCCTAGGCACATCCAAAAACTTCTCCAACAGGGTAAATAAGGGAAGCCATAGACTGGGAAAAAGTAATTGGTAATGACATCTCAGATAAGGGACTTATATCTAGAATTTATAAAATACTCGAGCACCACAACAAGATAAAGGTAAATAATCCAACAGAAAAATGGGGACAGGATATGAAGAGACACTTCGCTAAAGAATACATTCAGATGGCTAACAAGCACATAAAGAAATGTTCAAAATGCCTAACTCTAAGAGAGATGCAAATCAAAACAACTATGAGATACCATCTCACCCCAGTCAGAATAGCAAAATTTAACAGAACAGCAAGCAAACAACAAATGCTGGTGAGGTTGTGGAGAAACTGGAACCCTTATTCACTTTTTGTGGAAGAGTATAAAATGGTGCAACCACTGTGGAAGGTGGCGGTGTGGTGCTTTCTCAAGAAGTTGCAAATATCTAATAAAAAAAAGAAGTTGCAAATAGAGATACCACTTAACCCAGCAATTCCGCTACTGAGAATATACCCCAAAGAGACCATAACGCCACCCAAACAGATATATGCACACCC
>NW_006399887.1:8846177-8847113 GCF_000299155.1 Elephantulus edwardii | reverse complement strand
GAAGGCTGCATAGTAGAGTGGACCTGGGAGTAGGGACTGTAAAACAATGAAAGAATGTTTCCTTTACTTTTCAAAGAGAAGAGTATACTGGGGGTGGGTAGGGTGAGCAGGGAGAAAAGTGCAACAGTGAATGAAGGAATGTATATCAATCCAAAGTTTCTGTAAATTTTCATTAAAATTATTTTATTTTATTTTTTTAAGTGAACTGGGGTAATGGGAACAGAGGGTTAGGGGTTAATGTGCAGCAATAAATGAATGAAAATTTAACTTCTCTGTCTATGTTCATTAAAATCCCAGTTAAAATTTAATTTTATTTTAAAAAAGAAAATTATTAGTTAGTATGTTGAAATGTGTTGGGTTGCTAAATACCATTCAGTCAGAACCAACTCATGGCTGACACTCCACTGGATTTTCAGAAGCAGTAAATTGCAAGGGAAGAGACCACCCATCTTTCTCCTGTGGGGTAACTAGTATATTCAGACTTTGCTCCTTTGGATTGCCTGGTTGGGTTATTGTTAGGTGCCACTGATCGTGACCCTATGAACAAAAGATCTGAACCTTGTCCGGTCCTGACCCATCCTCACACTTCCTGACACAGAAGAGCTCACTGCAGTTGTCACCTTGTCAATCCACCTGGTCTTCCTCTCCTTCACTGGCCTTCCACCCTTCCCAACATCATGTCCTCTCCAAGGAATAGCACCTCCCCACAATATGTCCAATGTATGTGAGGCAAAGCCTCATCATTGTTGCCTCAAAAGAGCACTCTGGCTTCACCCTCTCCAGAACACAGGTATACATTGTCTTGGCCTTCCATGGCAACCTCAGTGTTCTTCTCCAATACTACAGCTCAAAGGAATCAATTCTTTTTCTGTCATCCTTATTCATTATCCAGGACTGAATGAATAGTTAGTAATCAGAAAGACCATGGCCTGAATC
>NW_006399887.1:8844033-8846027 GCF_000299155.1 Elephantulus edwardii | reverse complement strand
CTTCAATATTGTCTCCATCCATCCTGACATAGCCTATTGGTCCAATGGTAAGAATCTTTGTTTTCTTGATATTGAGATGCAATCCATACTGAAGGCTGCATTCCTTGATCTTCTACAATAGGTGCTTCAAATACTCCTCACTTTCAGGAATCAAAGTGTCATCTGCATAACGCAGGTTATTGATGAGTCTCCCTCCAATCCTGATTCCATATTCCTCTTCATAGAGTCCAGCTTCTCAGGTAATCAACACAATACCAAGGTGAAATTCCAAGAACTTTCTAACAGCTTCATGTGTTTACTTTTAGCAGTTTTAAATGCTGTTGTTGTTGACTGACTTTGAGTCAAGCACCACTCATATGAGCAAAAGGTCTGAAGCCCCTCTACAACTATTTACATTTATCAAAGTTCATAGAGTTTCTGGAGGCATAGAGCAGATAAACTCTGAAGTCCACAGCTAAAACCACTAATTCTGAAGCATTCTCTCCATAATATTTACAGTATCTGTTTATTAATTAATACTCTCTCAAAATGCATTTTTAAACCTTATTTGAAAACTCTACTGAAGATTTTTTGTTGTATAGATAAAGTGATAGCACATAGTGGACTTTACTGACAAATTGTGTAATGTAGCTTGAGGGTACATTCAAAGAAATAAGATTCTCTGTTGTTTGAAAATTTGATGGGCAGCTATGGATTATATATACATAAGCTGAACATTCCCCCCATCTGGCTTGAATCTAAGAGCCAGATGGAACGGATAGATTGTTAAAGAATTTATATTATCACAACAGTACTTCTTGAAATGAAATGAGCATATTTTCTTCTACTGTTGATTAAATGTTTCTATTCTTCAGCATTTTTCTTTAAAGAAAGAAGTTTGTATCAAATGGCATTGTTACTGGTAAGAGACACTTCAGCCAGAAAACATTTGATGGTAGAAAATAATCAGCTGTCTTTGGGGAAATAAATCAAAGGCAGCTGCTTGATTTTTCTATTAAAATGTTTCTAATTATTAGTATACTACATATGGGCTTGAGTAAATTATTATATCCCCTGTTTTAGTTCTTCATGAACTTGTTCTTTATTGTGAGAAATTTTTCAGAGCTTATTGCTTTTTTATTCATTTATTCATATATATTTTGTTCTGAAACATTGATTATATTACCTACAATGTCTGATCATATGTATATTCCATAATGCCTTTCCCTTCACCCGTCTTATTTAAGGATCTTTTACCTACTTAATAATTTTTATTCTCTTCCTTCTCCTTTCCAAACCCTTGTAACCATCAAAGAATGATTCTGTGTGTAAATATTTCTTTAGATTTTTACAATAATTGTCTTCTTTCTCATCTTTTGATTGACTTATTTCATTCAGGACGTTGAACTTATATCCTTTAATTTAATCCATGTTATGTAATGTTTCACACAGTGTTCTTTGTTTCTTTAATGTTTGATTGTGTATATGTACCATTATTTGTTTAACAACGTGTTTAACCAATGGACTTAGATTATGTTTCCTTCTCCATGCTATGATAAATGATGCTGCAATAAATTGTCATAAATATTAAAATTAACATTAATATATCCGTTCTTCTTGCTTTTGTTGTTGTTGATTGCTGTCAAGTTGAGCACAACTCATAGTGAACTATGAACAAAAGACCTGAAGCCTTTCTATGACTATCGTTTCTCAAAGTTCATAGAGCTCCCAGAGGCACGTTGTTTAGGAAGTGAATGCCACTACCACTTCCAAATATGTCTTAAACTGGGAGCTCCACCAATTCTTGCCCACCATGAGTAACTGTTTTGGCATTTAACAACCAAATGGCACAAGGTTCAGTGTCACAGCAACCCTAGGTTTCCTCAGTACAGCAATTGACGGAAGAACGCTGTACCACTTAGAAAAATGTTCCTCCAAAGCATACTAACAACTGAGTTTAAATACAAAGGCCCTGTTGATTCTAAACAAGAGGCTTAAATAAAATTAACCAATAT
>NW_006399887.1:8841572-8842933 GCF_000299155.1 Elephantulus edwardii | reverse complement strand
AGGGCTGTTGTGCATAGGGTCGCTATGAGTCGCAAACGACTCGACGGCACATAACAACAACAACAACAATTAAGAAAAAATCCTAGCCTCCAGGGAAAATTTGGTTTCACCATCTCCAAGACAGACCTAATTGTTTTTTTGGGTCAATGGTATGTTCAAGACTCTTCTCCAGGACCACAACATGAAAGCCTCAATTCTTCTTCTTTCATCCTTAGTCATTGCCCATCTTTAAGAAGCATAACAAGTAATTGTGAATACCATGGCCTGGATTAGGCACACCTTAATCTCTAGACTGACATAGTTGCTATTCAACACTCTGGAGAGGTTCCTGACAACAGATTTTTCCCAGTGCAACTCTTCTTTTGATTTTCTGACTACTAGTGCCAAGAGTGTTGATCGTGGAGCCAAGCAAGCTGTAACTGTTAACAACAACCTCAGTCTCTTCTCTATGATTGTGCTTCCAATTGGTCCAATGTTAAGAATCTTCATCTTCTTAATTTTGAGCTTTAATCTATATTCAAGACCACAGTCCTTGGCCTTCTGCTGCAAGCACTTCAAATCTTCTTCTTTTTCAGCAAACACGATTGTATGATCTGCATATCATAGGTTTTTGATGAGTCTTCCTCCTTCTTGTTACAACTCAATATTTCAGGATATTGGCCTATTAGCAAAATAAATAGATCATATGGTATTCCCATTACTAACTTCATAAGGAAGTGTCAAATAGTTTTTCACAGTGACTATAATTTTACATTCCCAACAATAGTGTATAAGAGTTCTAATTTCTCCAAATCATAGCAGTACTTGAACTTTGCTATTATTGGTGGCTGAGATGGTATATAATTTTATTTTTTTTATATTGGTGTGAAGCATTGAATGTCAATAAACAAAGACCAGATGAGTTGTGGAATTAAATCAAGGTTATTCTATATAAAGAGAGCAAAAGGTCATTACAAAGACAGAGGAGGAATAAAACCCAAAATATATGTAAGGAGAGATCCTGAAAATTACAGTATAGTATCAAGAAAGCAAAATAAAGGGAAGATATGTTGAAGTAAAAGAGTTGAACAGAAGATTTCAAAGGACAGCTAGGAATACAACTTTATAATGGATTTCAAAGGACAGCTAGGAATACAATTTTATAATGGAATATGAGGAAAGCTAGAGTTGGTGACTAAAAAGGAGAGATCTTGCTCAGCATTACTCAAGCTGAAAGAACTGAAAAACAAATCCTAGCCTTGAGTTGCAATACTTAAAGATGCTATGGGCAAAATTTGTTTTATTTCCAAACAACATACCTCTGGAAACTCTATGAACTTTTATAAATGTTGATATTTATAGGAAGACTTGAGGCCTTTTGT
>NW_006399887.1:8828787-8840512 GCF_000299155.1 Elephantulus edwardii | reverse complement strand
TTGATTTAGTGACTGGGGTAATCGGGATGGGTGTGTCAGAGGCAATGAGATTGGCACAGGATAGAACATGGTTTAGGGCTGTTGTACATAGGGTCGCTATGAGTCACAAACGACTCGACGGCACATAACAACAACAACAACCACCAATGAGAAGAATGGGAATCTCAGAACACTGAATTGTGTTCATGTTAAAACTATATCTAACCAAGAAGCTATTGTGCAAACAGAGTAAAGGAACCCTACACTGTTTAAAATTAAGAAAGGCATGTGTAAGGGCTATATTCTTTCTCCATACTTATTCAATCTGTATGCTCAGAAAATTATTCCAGAAACTGGACTCTGTGAAGAAGAATGTGATAATCAGGTTTTGGAAAACACTCATAAATAATCTTCAGTATGAAGATGACACAAACTTGCTTCCTGAAAATAAAGAGGACATAAAGCACTGCTTGCAGAAGATCAAACACCGAAGCCTTCAATGTCAAGAAAACAAAAATTCTCACTACTGGACTGATTGTTGTATTATAGAGTCTGAAGTCACCCAAAGATGGCAGGGTTTTTTGGTGTTTTTTTTTCTTTCTTTTTTTTTTTTAATTTATTATCAATTTCAATGAAAATTTACAGAGACTTTGGATTTCCATTCATTAGTCGTTGCATTTTTCTCCACTCCCAACCTTCCGCCCTAGTACACTACCCTCTTGGAAAAGTAAAAGAAAAATTACTTCATTGTTTCACAATCCCTCCTCCCAGGTCCACTCCACTATACAGCCTTTGCTCTGGACTCCTGTCATGACAAAAATACCTAATCACATATCCCTCTTAAACAGTTTTCTCCCTCATCTGTTTCAATAGAGTATACATTACTGAACCCAACTTTCTCCGTCTCCCCTCAACCCCGATGTCAGTCCTGTTTTACAACAGTGGCACTGTGCAGTATTTGTCCTTTTGTTACTGAGATACTTCACTCAGCATAATGTCCTCCAGGGTTACCCATTTTTAATAATATTACTATGTCTCAGTCACTACTAGATCAAAATGAGTATAATTATTCCTATATTGTTTTGATAAATGTGCCATTAAATCGCCTGCAACTTACAGCGACCTTATGTACAGCAGCTCTGAAGCCTGTCCTGTCCTGAGTCAATCTCATTGATTATGTGAACAGAAAACCTACCAACTGGGAACAAACATTTGGTAATAGTATCTCAGCAAGGGTTTCATAACAAAAGTTTACAGAATACTCCTGGAACTCCACAAGAAAAAGATTGATAATCCAATTACAAAATGGGCAAAAGACATGGAAAGACTTTCTACTAAGGAATACACTCGTGTAACCAACAGACACATGAAGGAATACTCCAAATTACTGGCAATAAAAGAAATGCAAATCAAAACCACAATGAGATACCATCTCACCCCAGTAGCAGTGGCAAAGTTAAATAGAACAGCAATCAATAAATTATGGAAAGGATGTGGTGAGGTTGGAACTTGCATACATTTTTGGTTGAACTGTAAAATGATTCAACCACTCTGGAAGGCAATTTGACATTTCATCAAAAAGTTAAATACAGAAACTTCATATAACCCAGCTATTTCACTACTAGGAATATACATCAAGGGAATTAGAATTGAGAAGAGAATGGAGATTTGTATTCTAATGTTTATGGCAGTGTTATTCAACATGGAAACAACCCAAATATCCAGCCACAAGCAAATAGATTGAGAAATTGTGGTACATTCACACAATGGAAATAGTATGCAGTACTCAAGAGCAATGATTTTGAAAAATATTGTATAACTTGGGAAAGGCTAAAGAACATTATGCTAAGAGAACTATTACAGTCTCATAAGGACAGATACTGCATAAGACCATTATTTAAAAGTTTAAGGATAGCTAGCAACGCATGTATGGGAACTGAGAGGAGGGAGGGCTGAGGATGAATAGAGGTGGAACCACAGTGTTGCACAGTCTGATGGATGGAAGAAGAGGGGGAAAGATATGGGAAAGATCTGGGCAAAAAGAACAGGGTAGGTAATGGTGGGCAAGGTCCAATGGTGTTTAATTTTATAAAACGTAATGCATGATGATGGATGATGATTATATGAAACACAATGTGAATGACGAATAGTGTGAAATACAATGTATATGAACTCAAGCAAATAAATCAGTTAAAAAAAGAAATATTGTACAAAAAATAATGAAATACTAATATTTTATATTCAGAGTTGGCTGTAGTTTACATTTAAATTTCTTGAGTGTTGAAGAATATATATTTCTCAGAAATTTAATTACTGTATTGATACGGTAACTGGAACAACGGGATTAGTTGTATCAGAATTAGTGAGACTTGATCAGGATAGGGTCCCTAATGAATTGCACATGGCTTGATGGCCCATAACAACAACATTCAATTAATTTAGATATTCCTTCATAAGTAAAACAGGACTAAAACTACTGTGAGTGTGAAAATAAGAATATGTATATATTGTTGTGGTGGTATGCTGTTGAGCTGGAACTGACTCATAACTAACCCTGTAGTGAGTTTTCATAGGCTGTGTAATTACTCAGGAGGAGACTGATGATCCTTTTTTCATGGAGTAGCTGGTGGATTTAAATCACAACCAACAGTTTTTGTGTGTATATGATTGCAGCCCAGCTTCTTACCACTAGGCCTGTCTATCTATCTATCTATCTATCTATCTATCTATCTATCTATCTATCTATCTATCTATCTATCTACACATCTCGAGATTTTAGTCATACTTGATTTCTTTGGGGTGGTCGCCATGTTATTGTGGGTAATTTCTTCTCCCCACCCTCAACTTCGTAGTACGATGTCTCTAAGAATAGATTCCTCCTAAAAATATGTCCAAAGTAAGTGAACAAGAGTGCTCTAAAAAGCCCTATGGACGAACTTCTTTCAAGACAAATTTGTTTTGTCAGTCCATGGTATATTCGAAACTGTTTGCTAATATCACAATCCAAAGGCATTGTTTTTTTTTCCCTATTCATCATTCTATTCTCAGATGCACAGGAAGCAGCTATAAATACAAGACTTGAATCTGTGGCATCATAGTATTATACTGACATTCTTGATCATTAGAATTTCGGACAGATCCTTGACAGCAGATTTTCCTAACACAACAACAACACATCTTTTGATTTCTTGGCCTTTGTAATTATGGGTGTTGATGTGGATCCAAGGAAAAAGTAGATAGATAGATAGATAGATAGATAGATAGATAGATAGATAGATAGATAGATAGATATTCATTTTGTTCTACATAGTCACTATGAGTTGTTGCCATCTTGACAGCGCTTGACCACAGATGGCACACAAAAACCACCAACAACTAATGCATATTTTCAGTTTGGCAAATGTGGAAGATTTTAACAGATGTAATTTTTCTCTAAAATGTGATTTGCTTTAAGAGATAGGTTGTTTCATTCATCACTGTCACTAGGACTGTCATATAGGACATGTGTCCCACAGTAAGCCCTCAATAATTTCTGCAAGTCAGCATGTGTGGCTGTCTGCCGTGGAAGATTTCACCTCTAGTTCTGCAATATTTGAAATTTCTATTATTCTATTTTAGTTTGCAGGGAATTGTGATTGAGACTGTCAAACAAAAATAATGAGAATAAAGTGAAGGCATTTTATTGACTTTTAAGCAATGTCCCAGCCTTTTTGGAGTCATTGGTGATGTGTCATCATGCTATTTCTGTATGGCTATCAAGTCTGAGTTCAGAATAGAATTTTTCATGATGAAAAGAATGACTCATTTATATAACATTTGTTATCATGCTAATATGATATTTCAATTCATTTTGTATTATTCATTCTACTCTACCCACATCACTTGAGAAAGGAAAAGAAAAACACCCTAAAACCAAAATATAAACCAAGTTAGATAAAGTAAAATATTAATAATCCTGGAAAAAATACTGCATATTTTGAGAAAGCAATGGAGGTGGTCTTCAACAAACTGTTGTCATAAATCTCTAAATTATGTGTTAGCAAACTCAGATTGCAAACTTGACTAATACAATATCTAAATAAATTAGTTATGATGGAGTAAATTCTATCTTCAGGGACTCAATTTCCATAAAACAGAAAGTCTCAAGATCCAATAATCTTAAATATTCTTCAAAGTAGTGTAAACACAGGCATTGAAAAGAATTCTCATTACATCCTGCTCTTTTGCATAACATTCATAACAATTTGTTTAGATTAAGGCCACTCACAGACTATCAATACAAATGCACATTCTAATATTATATTTCCTAAGGTATTTTGTTTTTACTTAAAAATCAGAGAGGGCGAAGTCCCATTTATGTGTTGCAAAACAGATCAAAGCTTCTGAAACTTTCACTTGTTAATTCAATTCCAATAAATGGACTCTTTTGAAAGTAAAATTGCTAAAAATGACAAGTGTTGATTTGTTTTATTGTTTGTTATGACAGAGTAGTAAATTTTATTGCTGTTAGGTGTTGTCAAGTCGACTAAGACGCGTAGGGACCCTGTGAACAATAGATCTGAACCTTGTCCTATCCTGCACTCTCTTCAGCTTCTCTGTCATGCTATATCAATTGAGGCAATGAATGCATTAGTTTGTCCTGCAGAAGTTCTCCCTCTCTTCCTCTGACCAATTACCTTTCCCAGAATGATGTATCTTTCCAAGAACTGGCTCCTCCTAAGTATAAGCACAAAAAAAGTAAGTGAGATGAAGTTTCATCATCCTTACCTCTAAGAAAGACTCTAGTTAGATTTATTTCAAGACAAAGTTATTAATGTTTTGGAAATCCATGGTATATTTTATAGTCCTTTCCACTACCACAACTCAAACATCTATTCTTCTTTAGTATTCTTTATTCATTATGCAACTTTCAGATTATAGGAAGAAACTGAAAACATCAGGACTTGAATCAGGAAATGCATCTTAGTCTTTAACCTAACTTCTTTGTTTTTTGTAACTTTAGAAAGTTGCTTAACAGTAGATATTTCCCAATGCAATACAACATTTGACTTCATGACAACTGCCATCAAGGATGGTGAGTGTAGATCAAAGTAAATTAAATTGTTGACTCATTTTTCATCTCTCACAGTGTGGTCTATTGATCCACTGGTAAGGATTTTTGTTTGATTCAGGCACATTGAAGACTGATCTACTGCACTAAAGTGTTTCAAGATATCTTCTCTTTCTGTAAGAAAATTTATATTATTTATATTTATATAATGCAAGTTATTGATGAGTTGTCCTTCCGTCCTTATGACACATTTCTTATGATACAGTCCAGCTTCTCAAAAGATGCATTCAGTGTACTATTTGGATTGGCATGGAGACATAATATAGCTCTGAGCACCAGGATTCTTGACTTGGAACCATGCAGTTTTCCCTTGTTCTGGTCAGAGAACAACTTCTCAGTCTTTATAGAGATTTCACATGAGCACAGTTAAACTTCTTATTCCTATTCACATGGGAGTCCCTGTTAGGCATGAAATGTTATGAACACACAGTCATATACTTTTGAGTTGTTGTTGTTGTTATGTGCCATCGATTCACCTGTGACTCATAGTGACCTTATGCCAAGAGCCCTAAACCCTACTCTATCCTGTGCCAACCTCACTGTCTCCAATACATCTACATCTCATCAAGGGTCTTCCTCTCTTGTGCTGTCCACCCACACTCCCAAACATGATGTCCCTCTCCAAGGACTGGACCCACCTTGCAGGATGCCCAAAATATGTCAGATGAAGCCTCAGAATCCTTGCCTCCAAGGAGCAGGCTGTCTTCACCTTCTCTAGGGCAAACCTGTTTATTCTTCTATCAGTCCATGGTACATTCAACACTCTTCTCCAGCACCACATCTCAAAGGCATCAATTCTCATTCTGTCATCCCTAGTAACTGTCCAGCTATCTGATTCAGAGCTCACAATTGCGAAGACTATGGCCTGGATCAGGTGCACCTTAGTCTCCAGCCTGACATCGTTGTTCTTCAGTACTCTAGAGAGGTCCCTGACAGCTGGCTTTCTCAATGCAATTTAAAAAAAATAAGAAAACACAACCAAACAACCAAACAAAAAATCTTTCTGATATTTTTCAGTGAAGATTAATCCAGCTTTAATTTCCAGTAGTTTCCTGTCAACAGACTCTTCCAACTAAGATCTTATTTCCAAGTTATATTAAAGATGCTGCTTTATAATTTCTACATTCTATTAAATAACATTTTTTAAGAATATGAGTAAATATGGAGCTTTTTCATTCAGTTGTTCAGGTAATAGACCATAGAGAGTCATGTAAGAATTACAGAAACCCATACACTTATTTAAATTTGTGGATATACTTGCACTACATTTTGTGAATCACGTAACATAAGCAAAAACTGAATTTCTATAGATACTTTCATTCAACTAATAAAAACCTGCTATTTTCAATAGAGAATATGTATTCAGGATTGTGTTTTTATGTATTTATTAAAGAACATTTAGTGTTTTAAAGAACTTTCATTCTGGAGTGAAAAAACTGAAAAGATTTATTTAAGGAAAAAAGTAGAAAATATTATCATATAAAATCAGGTAAAGACAAACCACAATGTATATTGTCTATAAAAAAAGTTAAAGTGACTTTTCCCACTTGGTATATTGAATGATATGAAGAATAACGTAAAAATTATAATTATATTAACATAGTGCATGGTGAAGCATTTCTGATTGCTAGCCAATACACTTGGCTCATGACAAAATTATTAGTGTAAACTTAATTGCTATTCTTGATTCAGTTTAACTGTGGGAAGGATAAACAATTTTAAATTCAACATAAAAATTAACATTTATACAATTAGTACATGAAATATTCCTACAACAAAATATTGTTTTCCTTCAAATTCAAAATAGCTTCTTTACACAGTGAATAGTTTAATAAGGATGATGGCACATAATTTATATTACCTATATTTATAGTGGGTCTTGGGAAGTTCTCCTTGCCAGAAGGAGCATGGTGGTGTGAGCACAGTAATAGTGGCAAGCTTTTGGAGTCTACTGTTTTTCCAGGCATGTGTTTGTTACGTGCATGTTTGCTCTGTCCCTGGGAGTGAGGCTAGCCAGCCTGGGCCTAGGGTTGGAACCAGGAGGCTGCCTTAAGCCAAAAGGGTCCTCGGGCCTGTGGTCCTTGGGCAAGGTTCAAATAGTTTTCCTGTCAAACGTTCTTCTAAGTGGTATAGCACTGGTCTGTGCATTGCTGTACAGAGGTAACTCGTGGTTACTGTGATCCTGAAGCCTATTACAGTGATGTGCCAATCATGATAATGGGTACCCATGGTGGACAGTGTTGGCTGGAGCTTCCCGACTAAATCAATCCTGGAAGCAGGAGCGGCATCCACTTCCGAAATGGCTTGCCTCTGAAAACTCTAAGGATGAACAGTGCTCATGCTGTTTGTTCATAGAGTCGCTATGAGTCGTCTACAACTTGACGGCACCAAACAACAACAACAACGTATTTATAGTAATTGTCACTTAATTCTAATTCTTTTTGGTACAGTGACTCTTTGTATTCCTTCTACCTTCCTTTATTTCTGGTTTGTAATTTAATTATGTTTAATTCATGTATATTTTTTTTTATTCCTCAACTCTCCACTTCTGCACACCAAACCCTTCAACCACGTGATTTCTTTTCCTCTCTATCCTTGTGTTGAGCTTCAATACATATTGAAGGCCGCATCCTTGACCTTCTGCAGCAAGCACTTTAGGTTCTCCTCAACTTCAGACATCAGGGTTGTGTCATTTTCATAAAGAAGATTGGTAGTGAGTCTTCCTTGAAGTCTGATGTCACATTGCTCTTCATAGTGTTCAGCCTCCTGGATGATCTGTTCTGCATATAGATTGAAAAGGTATGGAGATAGGACACATCCTTGGCGTACACCCTGCCCAATTTAGAACTATGCAAGGTTTCCTTTCTCTGTTCTGATGATTGCCTCCTGGTTCAAGTGTAGGTTTCACATAAGCACAATCAAATGTAAAGGGATTTCTACTCTTCTCAGAGTTAACCAAATGATATTGTGACCTGCGTAGTCAAATGCCTTTGAATAGTCAATGAAACATAGAGAGATATTCCTCTGGTTCTCTGCCTTCATTCAAGAACCACCTAACATTAGCTATAATATCCCTATAACCATGGCATTTTCTAAACCCAGCCTACACTTCTGGCAGTTCTCTGTTGATGTGCTGTTCCAGTCATTTTTGGATAATTTTCAGCAGACCTTTTCTTGCATGCCATACAAATTATATTGCTTGAAAATTTTCACTCTCTGTTGGGTCACTTTTGTTTGGGATAGGAACAAATATGGATCTCTTCCAGTCAGTTGGCCAGGTGGTAGTCCTCCAGATTTCTTGGCACAACTCAACATCAGGAAAACAAAGATTTTCAGCACGGAGCTGATAGACAGCTTCAGGACAGACAATGTAGAGACTGAAATTGTAAAAGCTTTAGTTTACTCGGCTCCACAGTGAACACTTCTGGTATCAGTAACCAGGAAATGAAAAACAATCAATTACATTGGAAAATTATTCCGTCCAGGACCTCTCCAGAGTATTGAAGAGCAACGGTGGCAGTCTGGAAACTAAGGTGTGCCTGATCCAGGCCATAGCCTTTGCAATTCCTTGTTATGCATCAGAAAGCTGTATAATGATTAGGGATGATAGAAGGAGAACTGATGCCTTTGAGCTGTAGTGCTAGAGAAGAATATCAAATACACCGTGGACTGCTAGGAGAACAAACAGGTTCATCCTAGAGAGAGTGATACCAGGTTGCTCCTTGGAAGCAAGAATTCTGAAGCTTTTTTTGACATACTTTGGGCATGTTGCAAGGAGGAACGAATCTTTGGGGAGGGACATCATGCTTGAGGGGGTGCAGGGAGAGCACAAGAGAGAAATACACCTTATTATAAGGATTGATTCAGTGACTGGGATAAGTGTAAGTGTGTCAGAGACATTAAGATTAGCACAGGATAGAGCAGGGTTCAGAACTGTTGTGCATAGAGTAGTTATGTGTCGTAAGTGACCTGATGGGACATAACAACAACAACTCCATCCTTAGCTTCCCTTCCCTCTTCGTATGTCCATATACATCTCACTGTTTATCCTTCTGTTTTTACAATAATGGTCATATACAGGATTTTTTCTTATGCGCATGAGCTAGTTCACTCAGCATAATGTTCTCTAGACTCTTCATGTTATATAATCTTTTTCAAAAATATTGTTTCTGTTGCAAAGTATTCCATCATGTGAATGTACAGTTTCTGAATTCAGTCATTTACTGATGGATATTTTGGTTGTTTCTACATTCTTACTACTGTGAATAATGCTGCTATCAACATTGATGGACAAATTTCTGTTTGTATCTCAGTTCCATTTTAATTTGGTTGTATTTTTAGCCATTTGAAATCTTCATGATCAGCTTTTTGAAGAAACATCAAACTGCCTTCCAAAGTGATTGCATCATTTTCAGTCCGACCAATAGTGTATGAGAACTCCAATCTCTCCACAACCTCTCCAACCTCTAAATTTTTTTGATTGCTTTTCTGTTAAATTTTGCAGCTACTATTGGGGTGAGATGCTGTATTATTGTAGTTTTGATTTGTTTATCTCTTATTGTCAATGATTTTGAGCATTTCTTTTTTTGTTGTTGTTGGCATCCAAATGGTTTCCTTTGTGAAAGGTCTTTCCATGTCTTTTACCTATTTTGTAATTGTGTTATCAGACTTTTTCTTGTGGAGAACATATTGTTGTTACTGGTTGCTATCAAGCCGAGCATGACTCATAGAGATCCTATGAACAAAAGACCTGAAGCCTTTCTGTAAGTATTGTCATTTCTCAAAGTTCATAGAGTTTCCAGAGGCATGTTGTTTAGGAAGTGGATGTGTGTATTCTATAAATTTGTGTTATGAGATTCTTGTCTGAGATGTCATTGCCAAATATTTTTTTTCTCATCAGTTGATTTTCTTTTCACCTTGTTGGGAAGAGTTTTTGACCTGCACAGGGACTAAATCTTTAAAAGGTCCCATTCATCAAAATTTTCCTCTCCTAGTAGTGCATTTATGGCTGTATTTACCAGCCTCTTTATACTGTAGTCTGGGCCTTCTAAATTTTTCCTGTTTTTGTGTCTTATGATCTTTATGTTTTGGGGCTTTATACCTGTGTATTTGATCAATATTGAGTTGATTTTTGTTTATGTTGTGAAATGTGGGTACTGTTTCAGCTTTCTGCAGATAGAAGTCCAGTTTCGCAAACATCATTTATTGAAGAGGTTTTTGTTTCCTCATTTGATAGTTTTTATTTTCTTGAAAAATATCAGTTGACCATAGACAGATTGGTTACTTTTTGGATTCTGAATTCTGTTCCTTTGTGTCTATGATTGTACCAGTACTATGCTATTTTGATTATTAAAACTGTGTAGTACATTTTAAGATCAGTGAGTGCAATGCTTTCTACTTCGTTATTGTTTTTCGGAAGTGCTGTGCTTATTCAGGGTATCTTTCCTTTCCAAATGAACTTGCCTATTGCCTTTTATATCTCTTTGAAAATTGAATTTGATGTTTATGTTGAGATTGCATTGAACAGGTAGATTGCTTTTGATAGAATTGTAATTTTCACTGTTATTGAGTCTTCCTATCCATAAATAAGAAACATTTTGCTACTTAGTTAGGTCTATTATTGTTTCTAGCATGGTGTTTTGTAGTTTTCTTTATAAAGAAATGTCAAGTATTTCACTTTGTAGTTGGATATGAAAATGATACTGCTTTTTCAGTTTCCTTTGCTGAGTTTTCCTTGTTACTGTAGAGGAATCCCATCGATTTTTGTATATTGATCTTGTATCCTGGCACTCTACTGAAATGGTCTACTATATTCAACATTTCTTTGTTGAATACTTGGATTTTCCTGTTTATACTATCATCTGCTTATAGCTAGAATTTGCTATATCTTTGCCAGTCTGAGTGTTTATTTCCTTCTCTTGTCATATTGCCATAACAAGTACTTTCACTGTAATAGTAAATAGGAATGTGAAAGTGAGCATCGTTCTCTGGTTTCTGTCCTCAGAGGGAATGTCTTTATTTTTTCTCCATTGAGAATGACGATCATTCATAGATTTGTATATATGGTTTTCACTATGTTGAGGAAGTTCCCTTCAATTAATTACTATCTTTCAGTGTTTTAGTTAGGAAGGGATGTTGGATTTTGTCAAAAGCCTTTCATTTGATAGGATCATGTGGTTGTTATTTTTTGCCTTGTTAATGTGATGCATTACACTGATTGTTTTCCTGTGTTGAACCATCCTTGCATACCTGTTATTAATCCTACCTGTTCATGATGAAATACTTTTCTAGTATGTTGAATTCTATTGGTCAGGATTTTGTTGAGAATTATTGCACCTATATTTATAAAAAATATTGGTGTGCAGTTTTGGTTTTTTTACAGAATTTTTGCTGTTGTTGTTGGGGTATTTCGTTTGCTTGTTTGTTTTGTAATGTCTTTGCCTAGTTTTGGTATTAGGATTGTGCTTGCTTCATAGAATGACTCTGAGATTGTACATAATTTTTCTATTTGTTTTGAAAAATTTTAGTAAAATTGATGATACCTTATCTGTGAATATTTCGTAGAATTCAGGCATAATGCCATCTTGCCTGGATATTTTGTGTGTGTGTGTGTGTGTGTGTGTGTGTGTGTGTGTG
>NW_006399887.1:8818614-8826257 GCF_000299155.1 Elephantulus edwardii | reverse complement strand
GGATTGATTCAGTGACTGGTATAATTGGGATGGGAGTGTCAGAGACAGTGCGATTGGCACAGGACAGAGCGTAGTTTAGGGCTGTTGTACATAGGGTCGCTATGAGTCGCAGGCGACTCGACGGCACATAACAACAACAACAACATAACCTTATTGTCGTCCAGTAGGGTTTTATTTAGCTTCCATGTGATTGGTTTTCTAGATTTATTTTCTTGTCATTAATTTCTAGTTTTATGTCACTATGATCTAAAAAACATACTTTGTATTATTTCAATGCTTTTGTATTAGTTGAGGTTTGTTTTACATTTTAATATGTGATCAGTTCTGGAGGATGCTCTGTGTAAACTTGAGAAGAAAGTAAATTGACTTTTATTTAGGTACAATACCTTGCATACATCAACAAGTTCGAGTTGGCAGTTATGTAGTTTAGATCTCCTGCAACTTTGTTTTTGTAGTTGACCTATCCTTTGGTAAAAGTGGTATATTAAAGTCTCCTATCACTATTCTCACCACTGGGCCAATTGACAGCATCAGTATGGATGGTGAAGAGATTGAGATAGTTAACAGTTTTAGTTTGCTTGGTTCCACAATTAACACTGTTGGTAATGGCAGCCAGGAAATCAAGAGATGAATTGCATTGGGAAAGTCGGCTGTGAGGGACCTCTCAAGAGTACTGAAGAGCAATGACATCAGGCTGGAGACTAAGATGCACTTGATCCGGGCTAACGTCTTCGCAATTACGTGCTATGCATCAGACAGTTGGATAGTGAATAGGACTGACAGAAAAAGAATTGATGCCTTTGAGCTGTGGTGCTGGAGAAGAGTGTTGAATATACCATGGACTGCTAGGAGAACAGGTTTGTCCTGGAGAAGGTGAAGCCGGAATGCTCCTTGGAGTCAAGGATTCTGAAGCTTCATCTGACAAACTCTGGACATGTTGCAAGGAGGGACTGGTCCTTGGAGAGGAACATCATGTTTGGCAGAGTAGAGGGCGGCAAAGAAGAGGAAGACCTTTGATGAGATGGATCAATTCTGTGACTGGAGTGGTGGGAATAAGTGCATTTGAGATGGCTAGGTTGGCACAGGATAGAAAACCCTTTAGAGCTCTTGTACATATGGTCGCTATGAGTCACAAATGACTCGATGGCACATAACAACAACAACAACAACAACAACACGATTATGTTGGTGTCTATTTCTTTTACAAAGTCTATTAGCTCACCGCAACAAGATAAAAGTAAACAACCCAATTGCAAAATTGGCACAGGATATGAATAGACACTTCACCAAATAACACATTCAGATGGCAAACAAACACATGAAGAAATGTTCAATATCCCTAGTCCTAAAAGAGATACAAATCAAAACAAATATGAGATATCACCTCACCCCAGTAACAAAAGCAAAATTTAACAGGGAATCAAACAGCAAATCCTGATGAGGTTGTGGAGAAACTGGAACACTTTTTCACCATTGGTGGTAGTGTAAAATGGTGCAACCACCGTGGAAAGCAGTATGGCGCTTTCTCAAAGACATAACTTGACCCAGAAATTCCACTACTGGGAATATACCCTAAAGAAAAAAGAACTGACACCCAAGCAGATATATGCACATCCATGTTTATTGCTGCTTTGTTCAAAATAGCAAAGAGTTGTAAACAACCCAGGTGTCCATCAACAAATGAATGGATATGGATAAATAAGCTGTAGTATATTCACACAATAGAATATTATGCAACAAAGAACTCATGAAATAGTATGCAAAATTGATGGCCCTGGAGGACATTATGCTGAGTGAAATATCTCCATCACAAAAAGAAAAATACTGTATAATGCCACTGTTATAAAATAGGACTGCAGGCTTAAAATGCTCCATCTGCTGAGGGAGGGGGGCAACTTTATCTACCAGCAGTCCTTTTCATTCTTGTTGAGCTGATTGCTGTCCCTTCTTCTGAAGTCTGTTTTCCTCCTTGGAATGTGGAGTAGTGAGGCCAAGTTCACCAAATGAAGCAGTTTTTCTCTAGGGACATTATGAATGATTCCCTATCACTTCAATATACTGTCTTTGTGACACTCTCTTGCCTTACAACAGCCTTCTCTCCTGAAATCTACACTCCTCTTTGGTCATAGCAGTAGAGTAGCCACTCCTCTTCATTCACCTCTCTTCACTATATTCTGTTTGCTCCTCATGTCTCTTCACTATTCTGTCTCTTTGTTATTCTCTCTCTTAGGAAAGATCCTTGTCTCTAACCTTCTATTCTTAGACAGCGTTCCTGTGGCTGCCAGTTGCTGGAGACTTCCAACTGAGTTGTATAGGTGGATCAGTAAGATAATGTCTCAGGTTAGTGTGATGTCTTGTCAGGACCCCGGGTGATAGTGCTCTCTGTTTGACACTAAGGCCCAAAGTGGGACAAGTGTAGAAGTGATCTCAATGGGCATTTATACCAGAGGACAGGCTCTGGTGAGTTTGGTGAAGAATGGAACTCTTGCAATGACACATTCTGAGACTGGATGAGCATGGGAGGGACATTGATAGGCTTTGGAGTTTTGTTTAGGCTGAAGAGTGGACTCAGGAGCAGTATTGTTGGAAGGACTGAAATTTTTTCAGTGGTCCTTCCTTGTTTTGCTGCTTCCTGGATCATTCAAGATCTTGTCCATAACATATCTCAGTGTTCCAACTCAAGGCTTAAACTAATTTTTCAGTTCTTTTAGTTCGAGAAATGTCCAACTAGGTTTTCCCTATTTATTCTTTTACTCCAGCTCTCTGTATATATCATTAGAATATTTTCCTTTATCTTCTTATGCTGCCCTAGGAAATCTTCTGTTCATCTCTTTGCTTTGGCATATCTTCCTCTTATTTTAGCTTCTTGACACTCTAGGGCAATTTTCATAAACTCTTCTGACATATATTTTCCTTTTATTTCATTCTTTATAATAACTTTTGGATTTCTTGGTGAAGAATATCCTTGATGCTCTTTGCATGTTGAGCAAATGGGTTGTGAAGGTAGGCTCTATGAAGAGGAATGCAGCATCAACAAACCCATCAACAAACCCATCGATAAATCACGTTATGCAGATGACACAAACTTGCTTGCTGAGAGTGAGGAAGACTAAATATAAACACTTGCTGCAAAAGACCAAATACTGAGCCCTTCAGCATGGATTGCATATCAACATCAAGAAAACCTTTGTTCTCAGCACTGAGCTTAAAATCAACATCATGATACAAGGGGAAAGGGTTGAAGTTCTCCAAGATTTCATTTTGCTTAGAATAACAATCAACACCATTGACATCAGTAGTCAGAAAACTGAAAGATATAATGCATTGGGTCACCATGTAATTAGGAAACTCTCTAAATTATTTAATAATGTTGATGCCACTTTGAAGACTAATGTACACTTGATTCAAGCCATGGTCTTCTAAATCACATGTTACACATCAGAGAGCTTGGCAATGATTAAGGATGACAGAAGAAATATTTATGCCTTGGAGTTGTGGTGCTGGAGAAGAATACTGAGTACATCATGGACTTCCAAATGAACAAATACATATGGCATGTACAGAGTGTAGTGTTCCTTTGTAGTAAAGATGGTAAAGCTTCGTCTCTTATAATTTAGACATGTTGCTAAGTGAGGCTATACGTTGGAAAAGGATATCATGCTTAGAAAATAGGTGTTCAATGAAGAAGACTGAGACCCACAATTATGAATTGATCTCAACAAGACTGAGACCCTCAATAGATGGATTGTCTATAGCAATGGGCTCAAGTGTGTCAGAGATGATGAAATTGACAGAGGATAAAGCAGGGATCAGAAGATTTCTTCATAAATTCACTATGAGTTATACATTACATGGACACACCTAACAATAACAGCAACATGCCTATACATTGTCTTCTTCTAAATCCAGCATATAATTCTGGGAGTTCTCTGTCAATGTACTGTTCTAGACATTTTTGGATGACCTTCACCAATATTTTGTTTGAAAATGATATTAATACTGTGTTATTATTTTCACATTATTTTGGAATAATTTTCTTGAGAATGGGACATGTAGGGATCTCTTCCAATCAATTGTCTAGGTAGCTGTCTTTCAAATTACCTGGCACAGACTAGTGATCATATCCAGAGCTGCATCTTTTAGTTGGAATGTGTCAATTGATATCTCACCAATTCATGATGTTGTAATGGTTGCCAATGCCTTCACTGTAGCTTGAACTTCTTCCTCCATTGCCAGTGGCTCTTGATCATGTACTACTTCTTAAAATATTTCAGTGTAGACTAACACTTTTTGTTACAGTGACACTTTGCATTCCCCTCCTTCTTTTGATGCTTCCTTATGCAGGTGACACAACCTTGCTCTAAATAAGGGGAACTTGAAATGTTTGCTGCAGAAAATCAAAGACTACAGCCTTCCATATGGAGTATACTTTTAGCATCAAAAAGACAAAAAAAATCCATATGGATTATACTTTTAGCATAAAAAATCCCAACATCAGGATATATGGAGGAAAGACCGAGATTGTCAATGATTTAATCATACTTAGAGCCTTAATCAACATCCTTGGTTGCAGCCGTCAAGAAAGCAAAATCCAAATCTCTCCCAACACACAAAAATAAAGTCACAGTGGACCAAAGACCTAAATTCATAAAGATAAGAGACAAAATGGAAACATACTTAGAAGTCTTAACCAATATAATAGACTTTCAAATATATCAAAAATTGTGTAACCAGGAGTAGATAAAATCAACAAGTGAGATCTTTTTAGGATCAACTTCTTCTGTGAAGCAGAACCCTTCTCCAAAGAGGTGAAAAGAAATCTTTCAGACTGATAAAAAAAAAAAAAACATTTGGCAATGACCTTTCAAACAAAGGTCTCATAGCTAATGATATAGAATAATTTATGTGGAAAAAAAATAGAGGATCGGTGAAAGAGAGAAAGATCCTTAATGAGATGGATTGATACAGTGACTGCCGAAATTGGTTCAAATGTGTCAGAGATGATAAAGATGGAACAATTTAGGATAGATTTTCAAGTCTGGAATTCTTGTCTAAATGATACATAACAACAACATGCCTACATATTAAAAAAATGCATATGATTAAGATAACACTATTGGAAGAAGTCCAGGCTGCATGAAAGATATAGGCATACAACAAGATTTCAGGAACTGATGAAATATCAATTGAAATGTATCCAGAAAAATATTGGAAAATAAGCAGCTAACTGGCCAATCATCTGGAAAAGACTCATATTTGTGCCTATTTTAAAGATAGGCACTCCAACACGATTTGGAAATTATTAAACAAAATTATCAGTATCTTGCCTAAGTAAAATCTTGCTGAAGAAATTGGAAAAGTGGTTGTATCTAGTGGTCTAGTGGCAAGAAGCTGTACTGCATTCCCAGAGGTACACAGTTTGAATATACCAGATGATCTCCTGAAGAAGGAGGGGAAATCTTCTCCTGTGCCGATCAAATCCTATTTGATGGTACACACACACAAAAATAACAAGTTTTTTTTAAAAAAAAGAAAGAAAAGTAGTTGTAGTTGTACCTACTAAAAAAAGTACCAGAACTTCAAACCAGATTCAGAAGTTGTGTTATTGTTATGTGCCATTGAGTCAACTATGACTCATGAAAACTCTATGCACAATAGCTCTGAACTCTGCTCTATCCTGACCCAACCTCACTGTCTTGGCACCAGTTACTATTCAATTTATCTCATTTGGGGTCTTCCTCTCCTGTACTGTCCCTCCACCCTTCCAAACATGATGTCCTTCTCTGAGGACTGGTCCCTCTTGGCAACATGCTGTAATTATGTGAGACAGAGCCTCAAGATCCATGCCTCAAAAGATCAGCTTGGTTACACTCTCTCCAGAACACACCTATTTGTTCTCTTTCCAGTACAAGGGATGTTCAATATTCTTCTATAGCACCGTAACCCAATCAGATCTTCTGTCACCTTTGGTCATTGTCCAGCTAATTGATGTATAAAAAATAATTGTGAATATCATTGTAAGATCAGGTGCACCTTAGACTCTAGCCTGACATTGTTGCTCTTTTAGCATTCTAGAAAGATCCCTGACAACAGACTTCCCTAATACCATTCATATTTTTATTTCACTGGTGTCAAGAGTCTTGAAAACAAGGAAGCTGAAATTATTAACAATCTCAATCTCTTCTGCATGTATCATGATGCTATCAACTAGCCCAGTGGTGAGAATCTCACACATCTTTGAGACACTCTTCCTGATTTTGAACCAAGCAGTGTTTCCTTGTTCTGTTCTACTAACTGCCTCTGATATAAGCATAAGTTTCACATAAGCAAAATCAGGTGTTCTGAGATTCTCATTATTCTCAAGGTTAGCTACAATTTTTTGTGGTCCACACAATCAAATGCCTTTGCATAGTCAGAGGCACAGATAGACATTTCTGCAGTACTCTCTGTTTTCAGCCAAGATTCCTCTGACATTTGTGATGATATCCTTGGTGCAAAACCCTCTTCTAAGACTGGATTTTATTTCTGATAGTTCTCTGTCAAATGACTGTTCCAGTCATTTTTGCATAACTCTCAGCAGGATTTTGCTTGCATGTGGTATTAGTGATATTGTTCAATAAATTGGACACTCTGTTGGGTAACCTTTTTCTGGAATGGTAATAAATATGGATCTCTTCTACTCAGTTTGCCAGGTGGTTAGCCTCTAGATTTCTTGGCCTAGCCTGGTGAGCATTTCCAGCACTGCCTCTGTTTGTTGAATTATTTCAGTTGTTATTCCATCAATTCCCAGGGCCTTGGTTTTTTTGTCTTGAGGGTTTTTGCCAATTCTTTAAGAGTGGCTTGAACTTCCTTCTTCATCACCATTGCCTCTTGGTCATATGTTATTTAGTGAAATTCTTTTAACGTGATGACTCTGGCTCGTTCTATCATTTCTTGATATTTCCTAGATCATTCAATATTCTGCTCATAGCATCTTTAAGTATTGCAGCTTGAGTCTTGAATTTGTTTTCCATTTCCTTCAGCTTAAAAGCGGAATGAGTTCATCTGTCTTTATTTTCTGAATCCAGGTCTTTGGTCATTTTTTATTTCATTAAAATCTTTTCTTTGTAATCCCCAGCTGCCTTTGAAAATCTGTTCAGCTCCTTAACTTTCTTATTCTTTCCATTTGTTTTGGTTTCTCTAAGCTCTAGTGCAATATTTAAAGTCTTTTCAACATCCATCTCAGTCTTTTCTTCCTCCTTTGTCTTTTTAATGACCTTTTGCATTCTTAATGGATAATATTCATGTTTCAGAAGAGAAGGTGAAAATAGAGATATGACTCTTAAAGCTAAAGGCAAAGTACACCAGAAAAAAAAATTTAACTGTGACAATGTACTGCATTAGTAAATACGAACTAGATAATTTTATAAATAATAATTTATGGTGCAATTATCAGTCTCTCTTCATAAAGTGTTCTGGTGGTTTAGTGGTAAGGAATTGCATTACCAATCCAGTGGTACATGGTTTGGATCCAACAGGTGCTCTGTGAGAGAAAGATGCGCAATCTCCTCCTGCCAGATTTGAAAACCTGCTGGAGGATCAGCTCTACATTGTTTCTTTTTTTTATTTGGATTCCATTCATTCATTGTTGCACCCTTCTCCCC
>NW_006399887.1:8818013-8818514 GCF_000299155.1 Elephantulus edwardii | reverse complement strand
GATGTCACCTCTGGCATTTATTATTTGTGTTATTAGTATTGTCTCTTTCTTTTGTTCAGTTTGCCAATGGTTTATCTATTTTAGTGATACCTTACAAAAAAACTAGCTCTTTATATTGATGATGGTCTTAATTGTTTTTCTGTTTTCTTTGCCTTTGATTTCTGCTTTTGTCTTTATATTTTCCTCTTTTTCTAGAGGCTACAGGGTTTTCATGTATATTTTTTCGTTTGATGGAGCAGTTGAATTATTTCATTAATTTTGCTTCTTTCTCCCTTTTAAATTTATTTACTTATTGCTATAAAGTGTTCCCTGAGATCTGACTTCCTGTATTCCAGAGGTATTGGTGTGTTGTATTTTAATTATGATTTGTTTCAAGGAAAATTTTTAATCATTCTATAACCTTATTTCAGATGCTGCCCTGGACGTGCTCACCAAGTTGTGCCAAGAAATCTGGAGAACGACCACTTGGCCAACTGACTGGAAGAGATCGATATTTGTTCC
>NW_006399887.1:8802088-8808053 GCF_000299155.1 Elephantulus edwardii | reverse complement strand
GTTGCCGGTGGACTGACAGCGACAGGAGGGACTGGACAGCATTATGCTGAGTGAACTAACTCAATCCCACAAGGATAAATATTATATGAAACTATTACTGTAGAGTGCGTATAAGGATCCAAGGTGGGAGGAGGGTGGAAGCAGAGGAATGAAGATGTGCAGTGGGTGAGGGGGAGATTAATAATGGAACTGTACAATTTAACGGGTGGAGAGGGTGAGGACAATTGAAAGAACCTGTTCTGGAAAACAATGTATTTGAATTTTTGTGAATAAACTAACATAATTTTTAAAAATGTACAACTAATAATTTAATGATTGCAAATACTTTGTTAATAAAACAAGCACATAAATTACAAATATACATGGAGACCTCAATCCAGAAATCAGATTGACTACATGAGAGGAAAGAGATGTTGGAAAGGCTCACTATCAGCAGTTAAAGACAGGGACGAACTGTAGGACAGACAATCACAATCAATTACTTGTATGCAAATTCAAATTAAAGCTGAAGATAATGAATACAAGTCCACAGGAGACAAAATACGACCTTGATTTATCACATCTGAATTTAAATACACCACAACAATAGATTTGATGCATTGGATTTGAAATATGCTTACGTGTATTTTACCTTAGTGAAGGTCACTTCAAGAAAATATAGTATTGCAGCAATTGAACATACTGAAAATTTAAAGCAATTGTGTAGAAAAGTTATGTAACTTCAACTTTCCATGTTCCAAAGCAATTTGTAAGGCACTTACATAGTGCCGTGAGATAATACTAGTTTAGCACCAAAAATTCGTTATCTCCAGTAAAGACTTTGCTAGCACATTTAACTCTAGTTTTCTATTATAATAAAGCTTAAACATGTCCAATTTATTCAAGGTCTCAATATGTTATATTTACACCGAAACTGAAACTGGTTATTTTTAACAAAGGACAAAATCAAGGATATCTGTTTATTCAAGAATGCTAGCTAAAAGAAGGTACTGCAGTAGAAACAAAATAGTTTTAAGTTTGATTATTTTCCTTCTTATAAACACTTCCTGAAACTGTGAGCAATACAAGTTACATTCTTTTTGTTAGGTGCTATCAGTTGAGTATGACTTTTAGTGACTCTAAGAACAAAGAAAATCTGAACCCTGGTCTATCTTCTGCCATCCTCACACTTCCTGGTACACGAGAGCCCATTGCAGCAGTCACTGTGTTGATCCATTTGGTGGAGGGGCTTCCTCTCCTTTGCCAATCCTCCACTGCTCCTAGCATCAAGTCCCTTTTCAAGGAATCGCCCCTTTTAACAACGTGCCAAAGTTTGTGAGGCAAAACCTCATTATTCTTGCCTCCAAAGAGTACTCTCCCTAAGACATATCTGTTCATTCTCTTGACCATCCTTGAGGTATTCAGTGCTATTCTCCAACACTATAGCTCAAAAGGGTCAATACTTTTTCTGTTAATCTTTATTCATTGTCCAAGTCTCAGATGCATAGAAAGTGATAGGAAAGACTATGGCTTAAATCAGACACACCTTAGATATAAAACCGACATCATTACTCCTCAATCATTTGGAAAGGTCCCTAAATGCAATTTTTTCCAGTGCAATGTGTCTCTTTATTTCCTGACTGCTGGGATGAAGTGTGTTAATTGTGGATCCAAGTATGATGTAGCTGCTGACCATTTCAATCTCTCCTCCATGCATCATGATGTTACCTATAAGTTCAGTGGCACAACTTTGTTTTCTTGACATTGAGAAGCTGCATGCCTAGATCTTCTGCAACAAGTACTTCAAGTCCTCTTTACTTTAAGCAAACAAGGTTGTGTCATCTGCATAACACAGGTTATTGAGAGTCTCCCTGCAATACTGGTGCCATACTGCTCTTCAAAGAGTCCACTTCTCAGATAATTTGCTTATCTTACAGATTGAATAGGTATGGAGAGATACTACTACCCTGATACACTTTCTTCTCAATTATAAACCATGTTGTGTTCCCCTTCTGTGTTTGCACAACAGCCTCCTGGTCTAGGTCTAGGTTTCTCATGACCCCAAATAAGTACTCTGGGATTTCTATTCTTCTTAATTATCAGCCACAATTTGTTATGACCCACACAGTTATAAGCCTTTGCATAGTCAATAAAACACAAATAGACACAGGAATAGTGTACAGGTATCTTTGATATTTTCAAAGCACAATCACCTACCCCCACTACCTCAGTTACTGTATCAATCCATCTCATCCGGGGTCTTCCTCTCTTGGAATGTCCCTCCACCCTCCCAAGCATGTCTTTTTCATCAGATTGCTCCCTCTGGATAATCACTCAAAATATTTGAGATGACACTTCAAAATCCTTGCCTCCAGGGAGCACTTGGTTTCACCCTCTCCAGGACAGATCTGTTTATTCTTTTGCCAGTCTGTGATATGTTCAATTTTCTTCTCCAGCAGCACAACTCAAAGGTAGTGACTCTTCTTCTGTCATCTTCATTACTATCGACCTCTCTGATGCATAACAATCAATTGTGAGGTCGATAGCCTGTAAAAGACACACCTTAATCTCCAGACTGACATCATTGCTCTTAAGCACTGTAAAGCAAGCTCTGATGAGAGATTTATCTACTGTGATTCTTCTTTTTATGTTTTGATTCCTGGTGAAGGTTGGTTGTGGAAACAAGCAAACTGAAATGAATAATCTCAATACCTTCTTCATCTATTATGGACTATTATGGGCTAATTGGCCCAGTGGTGAGTATCTTTGATATCTTGATGTTGAGCTTCAATTGACATTAGATATTTCAGTCCTTGAACTTCTGAAGAAATGTTTCATGTCCTCCTCCATTTAGATAACCAAGGTTTTATAATTTCCTTAACACAGGTTGGTGATGAGTCTTTCTTCAATTTTCATGACACATTCCTCCTCATGAAGTTCATCTTCCAGAATTATCTATATATAGAGTGAAAAGATATGGAGACAGGATGCGTCTGAGATGGACCTCTTTCCTGATTTTGAACCAAGAAGTGTTCACTTGCTCTGTTATTATGACCTCTTCCTAATCCAAGTACAGGTTTCATATGAGTATAATTAGGTGTTCTGGGATTCCTGTTCTTCCCAAGGTTAGACACAATTTGTTGTGGTCCACACAATCAAATGCCTAGGCACAATTCCTTTGATACTCTCTGTTTTCAGTCAAAATCCATCTGTCATTGGCTCTTGTGACCCTGGTATTATAGGCTCTTCTAAACCCAGCTTGCACTCCTGGTAGTTCTCTGTCAATATACTATCCTAGTTGTTTTGGGATAATATTCAGCAGGATTTTGCTGGTGTGTGATATTCTTCTATAATTTCCACTCTGTTAGATCATATTTTTTAATAGAAATAAATATGGACCCCAGCCAGCCAGTTGGCCAGGTAGTTGTCCTCCAAATTCCTTGGAACATGCTGGTGGTATTGATGTTGTTATTAGGTGCCATAGAGTTCATAATGACTCAAAGTGACACTATGACTAAACCCTGTTCTATCCACTGTCATCATCACACTTCCTGACACAGGAGTCCATTACAGCAGCTTTTGTGTTAATCCACCTTATTGAGGATCTTCCTCTCCTTTGCCAATCCTTGACCCTTCAGCATCATGCACTTCTTCAAGGAATAGCACTTACTAACAGTATGTCTCAAGTATGTGAGATGAAGCTTTGTCATTCTAGCTTCCAAAGGGCACTCCAGCTGCACCTTCTCCGAGACATATGTTTTCATTCTCTTAGCATCCATGGAATGTTCAGTGCTCCTCTCCAACACCAAAACTCAAAGATGCCAATTCTTTTTCTGCCATCCTTATTCACTGTCCAACTCTTGGATAACAAATAATTGGAAAGACTATGGACTGTATAAGACACATCTTTTTGTATTCAAACTGACATGACTACTCTTCAATAATTTGGAAAGGTCCATAATTGTAGAGTTTCCTAGTACAATGTGTGTCCTTATTTCCAGAATGCTGATACCAAGGGCATTATTATTTGTGGATCCTAGCAGATACTGCCCTGGACGTGCTCACCAAGTTGTGCCAAGAAATCTGGAGAACAACCACTTGGCCAACTGACTGGAAGCAATCTATATTTGTTCACACTCCAAAGAAGGGTGATCCAACAGAGTGTGGAAACTATAGAACAATATTATTGATTTCACATGCAAGCAAGATTCTACTGAAGATTATACAAAAATGACTGGAGCAGCACATCAGCAGAGAATTGCCAGAATTCCATGCTGGGTTTAGAAGGGGTTGTGGTACTAGGAATATTGTAGCTAACGTTAGATGGATCTTAGCTGAAAGCAGGGAATATCAGAAGAATGTCTATCCGTATTTCATTGACTATGCAAAGTCGTTTGACTGTGTGGATCATAACAAACTGTGGCTGACTCTGAGAAGAATGGGAATCTCAGAACACTGAATCGTTCTAATGCGAAACCTATACTTGGACCAAGAGGCAGTCATCAATGAATGAGAGGAAGATCATCAACCAGATGAATTGATGTAGTGACGGCAACATTGAGATTTAAGCATAGCAGCAAGATCAGGAAGGGCTAAATCTATTCTGCATAGGGTTGCTATGAGTTAAAGTTGACTCTATAGTAACTAATAACTACGGGATATAAGTCACCACTTTAAAAAGAGCGAGTGAGAGAAATTCGAGGTGTCATCCTCAAACAAACCCAAAACACATAACTATAATTTATTGAAAGTACTAGACAATCTCCTCCAGTGAACTGAATGCAAAGAACAGTTAACTGGAACTAATAATTTCTAACGCCCTGATATATATGTCTTCTTCAAATGCAAAAATCCTTTGCAATAATTTACTAAACTCAGAAGGAGCTGGTGATCTTTTCAATGTGAAAGCATGAATTTTGAACCTCTGTTGATTGATTTAAGAATACTTTATATTTTAGAACAAAAAAATTTCTAGGTAGGAAAGGGTAATTGTATTTGAGTGTTAAAATTCTCACCTTCTGTTGAAAGGACCTAGGTTCATTTAACAGCCAATACATATCATGAACAGCCATCTGTCAGTGAAGGTTGCATTTTGCTATAATGAGCAGAATTCAACAGAGCTTCCAGACTAATGCCAACTGGGAATATCTATTTCCAAAATTCATCTAATGTTAACCCTTTGAATTACAGTGTTCAGATAAATACCTACTCCCAAGGATAATGAAAGACCAGACCACATTTTTGCCATGAGTCAGGGCCAGATACAAGTCCAGATAACACTTTCGTTTTTCACAGTGTCAGAGCCAACTTTTTAACAGGTAAAAGCAACAAATAGAAACAGGACTCAGAAGCAAAAATGAACACAGGAATAAAATATACCTCTACTCACAGGAATTCAGAGACATTGACATTGACATTATAATCTTTACTATTAGTTATTAAAAGGGAGCCCTGGAGGCCTAAGATCAAGAAGCTGTACTGCAATATCAAAGGCAACAGTTCAAATCCACCAACTATTCCAGGGCAGAAAGATGGGCATTCTCCTCCGAAGCAATTGACTGATTCAGAAAACCAGTTGGATGGTCAACTGTGATTGAGTTCCAACTTGATGGCACATACAACAATAGTAAATAAAAGGTAAAGGTCAACAATGTCCGATATGTTTCATCAATTGCTGTTGTTGTTATGTGCCATTGAGTCACTTGCAACTCATAGAAACCCTATGTACAACAGCCCTAAACTCTGTTCTGTCCTATGCCAATCTCATTGTGTCCGACACACTGATCCCACTTACACCAGTTACCAACAGTCCATCTCCTAGGGGGCCTTCCCCTCCTGAGCCTGCCCTCCACCCTCCCAAGCATGATGTCCTTTTCCAAGGACCAGTCTCTCCTTACAACATGACCAAAGTATGTCAGACGAAGCCTAGAATCCTTGTCCTCAAGGAGCAGCCTGGTTTAACCCCCTCCAGGATGAATCCTGTTTT
>NW_006399887.1:8800476-8801699 GCF_000299155.1 Elephantulus edwardii | reverse complement strand
AAGTGGTATATCACTGGTCTGCCCATTTGCTGTACAGTGGTAACTCATGGTTGCTGTGATGTTAAACCCTGTAACACTGATGTGTGAAATGCAATAATGGTTACCCATGGTGGACAATGTTTCGTGGAGCTTCCCAATTAAAACAAGCCTGGAAGCAGGAGTGTTGTTCCTGTTTTTTCTCTGATGAGCTTTATAGTTTCTAGTTTTATGAGTCCCTAGAGAATATGTCAAGTTGCGGAATGCAGAGAGTCAGGGAAAGAGAAGAAGAAATTCATTAAAATAGACTGAAACAGTGACTGCAGCCATGGACTCATGCATATCTGATATTGTAAGGATTTTGCAGCTAGGATAACATTAAAATCTATTGTTCATAGGATCCCTTGAAATTGTGCTTGACTTGATGACACCTGATAACCAAAATTTTTTCAATCTGTGTCTGTAACAGTGGCATCAGGATAAATGGAAGAATTATCAACAACCTGTATTTTGAAGATGACAAAAGCTTATTTGCCAAAACTGTGAGGACTACTTAGTTTGTTCCAGTATGTCAAGGACTATGATCTTCAATATGCATTGGAGCTTAATGTCAAGAAGATGAAGATTCTCATCCCTGGGCCAAGTGACAGCACCAATTTTGAGGTTGTTAATAATTATAGCTTGCTATGCTCCACAATCATCACTTTTAGGATCAGAAAGGAGGAAACCAAAAGAAGAAGTATATTGGAAAAATTTGTTGTTATGGACCTTTCCAAAGTACTGAAAAGCAATGATGCCATTCTACACAATAAGGCTCTCCTGATCCAGGCCACAATTACTTGTTATGCATCAGAGAGCTGGACAATGGCTAAGGATGACAGAAGAAGAATCAATGTTTTTGAGTTGCGGTGCTTGAGAAGAATCTTGAAGATACCTTGGACCACCAAGAAAACAAATGACTCTGTCTTGGAGAGGGTGAAACAGTTTGTCCTTGGAAGCTAGGACTTTGAAGCTTTGTCTCACATATTTTGAGCACATGACGAGGAGGGACCAGTCCTTGGAGAAGAAGATCTTGCTTGGAACAGTGAAGGAACATCTCAGGGAAAGACGGCCATGGGCGAGATGGATTGATACAGAGACCTTGGCAATGGGGGTTAGGTGTGTAGGAATCAGTGAGATTTTTCTCAGGACAAGGTAGGCTTCAGAGCTCTTGTTTATAGGGTAGCTATGAGACACAGGTAATGCAA
>NW_006399887.1:8793638-8800376 GCF_000299155.1 Elephantulus edwardii | reverse complement strand
ATGTGGAGACAAGCAGACTAAAGCTATGAACAATCTCAATCTCTTCACCATCCATCCTGATGCTGCCAATTGGTTCAGTAGTGAGAATCTTTGTCTTCTTGACATTGAGCCTCAATCCATATTGGAGGCTGCAGTCCTTGACCCTCTGCAGCAAGTGCATCAGGTCCTCCTCAGATTCAGCAAGGAGGGTAGTGTCATCTGCATAATGCAGATTGTTGATAGATCTTCCACCAATCCTGATGCCACATTTGTCCTCATAGAGCCCAGCCTCTTGAATGATCTGTTCTGCATACATATTGAAAAGGTATGGAGACAGGACACAATTGCCCCACTCCATTATTTACCAAATTCACTATTTGTTCTCCATTCAGTTCCCTCATATCTGTCCTCCTTTGGGGTTCTGTGGTTCATTGAAAGGTCTCACAGAGACTCAAACACCAACAGGGAAATAACTCATGTGACTGTGAATGATGTAGGCTAGTATTGCAGTGATTGGAAAGTGGTAGGCCAGGATCCTCCAAACTGTCAGCTGTGGCATAGCAGAATATTGTGTTGCAGAAGAGCAAGCATCCCTCAACAAAGGACAAAACAGAGAAAAAAAATCATGCAAACATTGAGTTTTTATGGATATCATATGCAAACAAAATACTGCTGAAGGTCATTAAAAGCAGCTAAAACAGAACATAGAAATTTGTCATATGCTTAAACTGGATTTAGAAGATGCTGCATCATGAGGAATATCACTGACAATTAAAAATGAAACCTAGTTGAAAAAGAAAAATACTAGAAGAATATCTATTGGTACTTTATTGACTATACAAAACCATTTGACTGTGTGGAATATATGAATCTAGGAATAACATCGAGAAGAATTAGAATCCCAAAACACTAATTCATGTTCATGTAAAACATACTTAGACCTAGAGGCTGTTGCATGAACACAGAAAAGGAACACTACCACATGGTTTAAAATTAAGACAGATATGTATTAAGGTTGTTTCCTTTCTCCATATCTATTCAATCTGTATGACGAGACAATTATTTGAGAAACTGGACTCTATGAGGATAATGTGGCATCAGATTTGGAGGAATACCCATTAATAGTCTGTGCTAAAAGTGAGAAGGGCTTGAAGTACTTATTGAAGAAGATAGAATAATATGCCCTTCAATATAGATAATGTCTATCTGTGCTTCATTGACTATGCAAAGGCTTTTGACTGTGTGGATTACAACAAGCTGTGGCTGACTCTGAGAAGAAATGGAATCCCTGAACATTTGATTGTGCTAATACGAAACTTATACTTGGACCAAGAGGCAGTTGTCAGAACGGAGCAAGGAGACACTACACATGGTTCAAAATCAAGAAGGGGGTTCGTCAGGGATGTATTCTGTCTCCATACCTTTTCAATCTGCATGCAGAACAGTTCATCCGAGACACTGGGCTATACAAAGAGGAATGTGGCATCAGGATTGGTAGAAGAATCATCAACAACCTGTGTTATGCAGATGACACAACTCTGCTTGCAGAAACTGAGGAGGACCTGAAGCGCATGCTGCAAAAGATCGAAGACTACAGCATTCTATATGGACTGAAGCTCAAGGTCAAGAAAGCCAAGATTCTAACCACTGGGCCAATTGGCAGCATCAGCATGGATGGTGAAGAGATTGAGATAATTAACAGTTTTAATTTACTTGGCTCCACAGTCAACACTCTTTGTAACAGCAGCCAGGAAATAAGCAGACAAATTGCATTGGGAAAGTTGGCTGTGAGGGACCTCTCAAGAGTACTGAAGAGCAATACTGTCAGGCTGGAGACTAAGGTGCGCCTGATCCGGGCTATAGTATTCAGAATTATTTGCTATGCATCAGAGAGTTGGACAGCGAATAGAGTTGATAGAAAGAGGATTGATGCCTTTGACCTGTGGTGCTGGAGACGAGTATTGAGTATACCGTGGACTGCTAGGAGAACAAACAGGTTTGCCCTGGAGAGGGTGAAGCTGGAGTGTTCCCTGGAGTCAAGGATTCTGATGCTTCGTCTGACATATTTTGGACATGTTGCAAGGAGGGACTGGTTCTTGGAGAGGAACATCATGTTTGGCAGAGTGGAGGGGCAGCAAAGGAGAGGAAGACCTTTGATGAGATGGATCGATTCTGTGACTTGAGAGGTGGGAATAAGTGTGTTTGAGATGGCTAGGTTGGCACAGGATAGAACAGCATTTGGAGCTGTTGTACATAGGGTTGCTATGAGTCGCAGGCAACTCGATGGCACATAACAACAACAATAAAAAAAATGCACAAAAGTTCTCACCACTGAACCTATAAATAATGCCATGATAGAGAAAATATTGAAACTGTCAATCACTTGATCTTACTTGGATCTACAATCAATGTGTTACGAGATTAGAAGATATAGTGCAATGAGAAAGTCTACAGTCAGAGATATCTCCATATTACTGAGGCAATTATGACATTTTTGAAGACTAAGTTTTGCTTGATATTTTGAATAATTTGGTTTATAATCTGAAAACTGGACAACAAATAGGATAATGGAAGAAGAATTGATGCCTTTGCGTGTGATGTTGGACAAGAATATTAAATATCTGATCGACTGTCAATAGAACAAAAAGTATGTAGCCAGTATTCCTTGGAGACAGACATGGTAAACCTTTTTCTCATATGCTTTGCACACGTTTCTAGGAGAGGATCTCCTTGGAGAGGGACATCACTCTTGGAAAGGTGACGAGTCAGCAAAAAGAGAACTAGACCCTCAACCAGCTAGATTGACACAGCGTTTGTAGCAAAGAGTGTATGCCAGAAATTGTGAGGATGGCACAGGATAGGACAGATTTCAGATTTGTTGTTGAGAGGTAGTTGCAATAGATAGTACTACTCAACTTGAAAGTACTTAACAATTGCTTCGGTGAGGTAAGACTTTTATCCCTAGTCTTATCTCCTAATACAATGAATACTTCACAAAATATCTTCTAGTAGGATAGGATTTGTATCCCACCTTAATCCCACCTCCTTAATATAATAAATATGCCAGCACAAAATGGGAGGCTGTGTGTGAAAGGGTCAAATCATTTATTAGTACCTTTTAGCTCTTTCAGCCATTGACTCCATCCCCCCACTTATAATCATCTTACTAGTAACTACCTTCATGGAAGTATATAAGTCAGCTTCTTCATGTCTTATGCTTTCATTGCCCCTATTTTAGAGAACAAATTACTGATTGCCCATACTTACAGATCAATATTCTGAGGAAACAACCATGTTCCCCTTGCTGAAGAATCTTCTATTCTGGCTATTGTAATTTAAATTTAGTCCAGAGAATGTCTTCAATTTGTAGCAACCAACATTAGCTTACAATATGAAACATCTTTCCTTCATCTGAATGAGTTCTAGTCAATTCATCCCTGGCTATCCACTACCAGGTCAAAATGACCAGAGTATCAGACACATACTCAACAGTCTACATATTTTTCTTGTATTTCAGACTGGTTGGTCTTTTCACTGAATCATACCCCACAACATAGGCTAAGTCAACTAATCAAGAACTCTGAGGATTTCATGATCTTCTAGTTAGCAACCCTTTTCTGCTTATCCATAAATCTGTGCATGCTAGTTAGACAGTGGCAGTGAAAAATGTCCAAACTAAATCTGTTTCTTCATCACTACATACCTCATACTTCTACTTCAATAGATAAGGGTGGTCAAAATTGGCTAATCCCCTTGTGGATTATTTAAATATCTTATCCCATTCATATGGCAAAGTCTAAGTCAATGGATAGGAAAGCCATTTTAAACAATAAACTCTTAATATCACAGGCACACTTACTACAGTCTTATCTAAATTCCAAGTCTCTAATAAACTCCATCTCAATTTTATTTCAACATTTATAATATTACTAATTATTTTGACAGGACTGATAGTTATAATTCATCTGTTTCAACCTTCAGATGTTAGGAAAGAATGACTTGGGTAGTCTTTGTTCACTCAATTGACTGCTGTCAGTTTGATTCTGACTCATAGTTGGACATAATTCATAATTTCTAGAACTGTAAATCACAAGAGAAGACTGCTAATTTCCTTTGGATCATCTGGTGATTTCCAACTGTTGGAGACATTCCCTCTTTTGAGTATAATGTGCTATTTTGGCGATGGCAAGAGAGAAAGAGTTTCAGATCTGTTGTTCATAGGGTCACAATGAGTCATAAATTGACTTAAAGGTACCTAACAATGATAACATTGCTACAAAAAATGGATATTTTTGTTAATCAAGAAAGAAAATCCTATAAATAAATGTAAATAATAATATAAGCATGGTAGCATGGAATTAAGCTCTTGAAAAGCTCTCATAAATTTCTCTTTATTTGGTGATTGATTTTCTTCCTGTGGTTTAATATGTCATAATGCCGGTATAATCTTCTATCACTGTATGAAATATATTTTGTTCTAAAATATAATTTATTTTGACAAGCTACTCTAAAATTATTTAAATTTAGGGTAGTTATATGTGTGTTCACATAATAGCATATTGGAAACCGTTAGGCATGCTTTAATTGAAAGGTAAGATAAATATATGAAGAGCTGATTTTGAAAATAATTCTAATACTATGAGTCAGTGTGGTGAGGTAGGGCCAACTGATTTATATAGGCTTTCTGAGTATGTGATTAGTCCTCAGATTAAGTGAATATAATGTACGTCTTTACAAGAATTTCTCTCATACCCTGTAAAAAAATCTACTATCAGTGACCTAAAGTGCTCAAGAGTAAATATACATAAGTTTAAAGATTAACCCAAGTCACATTATTTTCAATTGTTACATATGTGTACGAAGATTGGACAATGATTAATGAAGACTGTATAAGAATTGATGGCTTTTAATTTTTACGATCAAATATACATGAACTTCCAGAAAGACAAATGTATTTGTTTTGGAAAAAGTACAGGCAAATGTTTCTTGTGTTGTTATTAGGTAAAATGTAGTCATCTACAACTTATAATGAGCCTATGAACAGTAGATCTGAACTTCGTCCTATTTTATACTATCCTCAATATCTCTGTTATGCTCAAGCCTATTGTAGTAGCAGCTGTGTCAAATCATCTTGCAGAAGGTACTTTCCCTGATAGACTGTATTTCCCAGTATGTTATCTCTTCCCAGGGATTGGTTTCTCTTAATATGCCCAGAGTAAGTGGGAAGAAGTTTCACCATCCTTGCCTCTAATGAACAGTCTGATTGCACTTATTTCAAGACATATATGTTTGAGTTCATTAGCAGTCCATTATTGTTCAATACTTGTCACTAACACAATTCAAAGGTATCAATTATTCTTTGAGGTTTTTTGTAAGTAAATATAAAAATCATGGTGTTAAGAGGAACTAATTCTTCGGAAAGTATATCATGCTTGGAAAACAGAGGATCAACAAAAGAGAAGACCCAAATTAACTGTAATGACTCAGTGACTACAATAATGATTTGTAGCATGAGATGACTCAGGATTAGGTCAGGTTTTGATCTATTGTTCCTAGGATGGCTATGAGTTGGAGTTAACTGGACAATATCTCATAACAACAAAAATACATAATGTTGTTTATAAATGTATATAAATGCATTATTCAAAAGACAGCTATCAATCACTACAACCTTCAATTATCTACTATTTATAAAAGCGGTTTCATTTTAAACAATATTGCACTGAAACATATCAATGGTTAAATTGATTTTCACTCACTGAGGCTTCCCTTCTTCCTTGCTTTTTCATAGTATAAGCTGTACTTATAGACTCAAGTATGAAACGTGAATTCATATCCAGCTTCTGTTGAAATGCTCATGCTACAACTATTTTTAAAGCAACCAGTTCAAGGTATGGTGTTTTGTAATCCAATGCCCTATTCTACTAGTTTTAAAAAGATAATTATGATACGACAATAAAAAATCAGTAAAAGTTTGAACTGCAGTCTTTTAAATTTAGTTAAAAGAATTCTTCTGTAAAGCAATTAGACATGTTAACTATTACTCAAAGATTGAATAACAATAAATTTTGTGCAGCAATTTTCTGAGAGAATAGCATTTCAGATACATTTTGAAATAATCTTATTCATAGAGCTTGTATGAAAGTACAGTATTGGAATAATGTTTAAAGTGTGCTGTTGTATTACCCTTGTGAGCTAGGTATTACTTAAAGTTCATTTTCCCCTTGAACATCTGCTCTGAGTATTTAAAAGTATTTTAGTTTTTACATAGTTGTTTTCTAAACTTTGACATAAAATTGAATGTGAATACTCTGGACAAATACAACGTCCATTTTTCCATTTCAACAAAGAAAGGTACACCATCTCATTCTTTTGTTATTACAGCTATGTTTTTACACCTTCAGTCTTGGAATTATTATTAACCTTTATAAACTTTAACTCCGGTTAATAAGGACCCTGTAAAGATTCTTGAACTAAAATAACTATTTAAAATTAAGATGGATATTCATGAACTCAATACATGTCTTATTACATGATTTAAAAAAAAATCTAAGTTTAATAAAATTTCTGAATTTTCTAACCAAGGATATTTGACTAGAGAAATTTTCCACTATTTAATTACTTTTCCTGATATTTTTGTTATCTGCAATGTTGTTGTTGTTGTTGTTATGTGCCATCGAGTCGCTTGCTACTCATAGCGACCCTATGTACAACAGCCCTAAACTCAGCTCTGTCCTATGCCAATCACACTGTCTCTGA
>NW_006399887.1:8783536-8787898 GCF_000299155.1 Elephantulus edwardii | reverse complement strand
TACTCTGCAATCCCCAAAGCATACTTAATGAGTCCACCACCTACTCCCTGGAAGAAGGATAGCAATCTCCTCTTCCTGAGTGATAAACTGCCTCTGAAAACCCACCTGAAGGGTCAACTATGGGTTTGTTCTGACACAATGGTACACAACAACAAGCGTTCACATGCAATCTTTTATCCAATTATACAAAAATTACTAGAACAGTGCATCGACAAAGAACTGCTAGAAATACAGAGTGAAGTTTAGAAGAGGCTATAGGGATATCATTGCCAATGTCAGGGTCAGCTAGAAAGTACCAGAAGGAGGTCTATTTGTGTTTTATTGAATATGTAAAGGCTTTTTACTTTGTGGATCACAACAAATTGTGGTTAACCTTGAGAAGTATGGGAATCTCAGAACACATATTGCTCATGTGAAACCTATACTTGAGCCAGGAAGCTGTCATAACAACAGAGCAAGGGAACACTGCACTGTTCAAAATCAAGAAAGGAGTGTATCTGGAATTTATCCTTTCCCCCATATATTTTAAATATATACGCAGAAAAGATCATTTGGAAGGCTGAACTTTATGAAGAAGAATGTGGCATCAGGATTTGAAGAAGAGTCATCAGCAATATGCATTATGCAGATGACACAACCTTAATCCCCCAAACTGATGAGGATGGCAAGTGTTTGCCACAGAAGATCAAGAACTACCATCTTCAATATGGATTGCATCTCAACATCAAGAAAAGAAAGATCTTACCACCAGGCCAATGGACAGTATCATGACAAACAAAAAGACTGAAGGTGATGACAATTTCATCTCGCTTGGATCCACAATTAACATTCTTGGCATCAGCAGTCAGGAAAGCAAAATACAAGCTGCTTTAGGAAAATGTGCTGTCAAGGACTTGTCAAGAGTGTGAAAGAGAAATGATGTCAGTTTAAAGACTAAGGTAAGCCTGATCTAGGCCATGGTCTTCTCAGTTGCTTACTATGCATCTGTGAGCTGCACAAAGACAAGGGATCACAGAAGAATTGATGCCTTTAAGTTGTAGTGCTTGAGAAGAGTATTGGCATATCATGGACTGCAAAGAGAACAAACATATCTGTCCTGAAGATGGTGAAAGGAGGTTGCATCTTGGCGGCAAGAATTTTGAAACTGTCTCACATATTTTGAGTATGTTGTCAGGAAGGACCAGTCCTTGAAAAAGGATATCATGCTTGGAAGGGTAAAGGTTCAGCACAGGAGAAAAAGATGCTGGATGAAATTGATTGACCTGGGGACTGTAGCAATGGTGGAAAATGTGTGAAAGACAGTGAGATTAGCTCAAGATAGGGCAGGATTTAGATCTTTGTAAGGTTGCCATCATTCATATTTAACTTGATAGCACATATCAACAACATTGTTCATTTGTTTTTCTTTCCTGCAACAGTTTCTTTTTGGTGTAAGTTTCACATGAGCTTAATTGTTCTAGGATTCCTATTCTTCTCAATGTTCTCCAGAGTTTGTTCTGATTTACAGACAAATGCCTTTACATAGTCAATAAAGCACAAATATACATTCTCCTGGTATTCTCTGCTTTTACCCAGGATCCATCTGACATCAACAATTATATCTCTAGTGCCACAGTCTCTATACTGAGCTTGGTATCAGCAGTTTAAGCCAGGCCTACTTACTGTAGAACTGACCATGAATTACTCACGTGAAAGTTCAAATTAAAACTGAAGTAAATTAAAACAAGTCCACAAGAACCATATTAGATTGAGTCTGTATCACTTTAATTTAAAAATCATCTTCACTATAAGTTTGAGGCTTTGACCACTAATGATCAAAAACCAGACGACTAATGAGATAGCATCAAAGATAGCATCCACAAAGAGAACAAGAGATATTTACAAAGACAGAAGAGGAAGAAGAGAAAAAAAATGGGTGTCATAAGAGATCCTGAAAATTTTACTAGGGCATCAAGAACCCAAAACAAAGGAAAGAGATGCTGAATTAAGAGTTTTACAGAAAATGTCTAAGGGGTGCTCAAGAAGACAAAGTAAAGTATTGTAATGGGAAGCACAAGGAGTGGAAGAATAAAAGGGGAAGAAATCTCCTGATATTTCTATAATTGAAAGAACTAAAGACAAATTCAAGACTCAAGTTGTAATACTGATAAAAGCTATAGGAAAAATCTTGAACAAGCCAAGAAACATCAGAAGAAGATGGAGGGAATACACACAGTCACTTTATGAAAAACAATTTGTTGACACTGAACATTTCAGTAACATTTAGATTACATTAAATAATTAATTTAATGGCTATATTCAGCCTTTCCAAGATTGTATTTTACTGTGTTCCAAAATGGTCAGACTCTTCAAGGTAGCAAAACAGTGAGGTACTAAAATAATTTTATCATAATCAAGGTCAATATTTATACATTAAAAATGCTTAGAAAATATCAAGTAACAAAACTATCAAAACAGTTAACCCGTAGTTTAATAAAAGTTCTATTTCAGAGTCCATCCTATTCTCCAGCACTCATTAAAACCTTGAGTAACTGTAGTTTAATAGTAAATTCTGAAGATCTTTGTGATAATCTACAATGGTTCCTTTATTTTCTCTTCTATCAACTTAGAAATTTTGTGTTCTTTCAGATATTTCATGGTCTCATCTATAAAATAAACATGCTTCTCACTCATTGCATTCTTGTTAAGATTAGATGTTGTTCTTGTCAAATGAAACTCAGAGAGATCTTATAAACAAAAGATCTGGACCTTGTTCTATTCTATGCCATCCTCACATGTTCTGACACACAAGAGCCCATTGCAACAGTCACTGTGTTAAACCACTTAGCTGAGGGTCTTTTTGTCCTTCGCCAACCCTCCATTCTTCTCAGCATCATGTCCCTCTTCAAGGATTAGTCACTCCTAGCAACATGGCAAAACTATATGAGGTGAAGCGTCATCATTCTTAGCTCCAAAGAGCTTTCCAGTTACATCTTCTCCAAGACATATTTGTTTGTATATTGAACATCTGCAGATTGTTCAGTGCTTTTCTGCAACACTACAGCTAAAGGTGTCAATTCTTTCTCTTTCAACCTTATTCATTGTACAGCTCTCACATGTATAGAAAGTGATCAGAAAGACCATAGTCTGAATTAAATGCACCTTAATCCTCAAAGTGACATCATTACTCCTCAATACTTTGGAGAGATCCCTAACTGAAGATTTTCCAATGCATCTCCTTATTTGTTGACTGCTGATACCAAGGGTGTTAATTGTGGATCCAAGTAAGATGAAGCTGTTGACTGTTTCAATCTCCTTTCCATCCATCAATATGCTGCCTATCAGTCCAGTGTTAAGAATCTTTGTCTTCTTGCAATTGAAATGCAGTCCTACTGAAGGCTGCATTTCTTAATCTTCTGCAACAAGTGCTTCAAGTTCTGCTCACTTTCTGCAAACAAGGTTGTGTCATCTGCATAACACAGGTTATTGATGAGTCTCCCTTAATCTTTGATTCTACACTCCTTTTCATAGAGTCCAGCTTCTCAGATAATTTGCTCAGTGAGCAGATTGAATTGGTACGGTGTTAATTGTGTTTGAGGTAGACTTTGTTCTAAGTGGTACAGCAATTGTCTGTCAGTTCAGTTTTCTTTACTAAGATAACTTGAGGTTACTATGAGGAACGTTCTTCTAAATTTGTTCTAAATTGAACAGCACTGCTCTGTCAATTTCCTGTACTGAGGTAATATAGGTTTGCTATGAAGTTGGACCTAGTGCCATTGGGGGTCAAAAGCCATAATGGCTGCCTGGCATGAACGGTGTTTGGTGGAGCTCCAAGTTTAAGACAGATTTGGAAGCAGGTTTGGCATCCACTTCCTAAACCACATGCCTCTGCAAACTCTATGAACTTGGAGAAACAATGATAGCTATAGAAAGGCTTCAACCCTTTTGTTCATAGGGTCACTATGAGTCATGCTAGACTCGATGACAATCAAAAACAACAAGCATTAGTAAGATGAGATGGACCAGGTTTGACCACTTTGAGTCAGATGATCATATGGTATACTATGTAGAGAATGAAAAACAGAATGGTGTTACATTCATAGGCAAAAAGTCAATTTCAAGTTCTATCCTAAAATACAATGTTGTAAGTAGTAGGATAATATCCATATGCATACAAGGAAGACTTGTTAACCTGACTACTGTTGTTATGTGCCATCGAGTTGCTTGCGATTAATAGAGACCCTATGTACAACAGCCCTAAACTCTGCTCTGTCCTGTGCCAATCACACTGTCTCTGACATTCCCATCACAATTACCCCAGTCACTGAATCAATTCACCTCATAGAGGGCCTTCCCCTCCTGCACTGTCCTTCCACCCTACCA
>NW_006399887.1:8781747-8783436 GCF_000299155.1 Elephantulus edwardii | reverse complement strand
TTTCCATGACAAATCTGTTTGTTTTCCTAGCCGTCCATGGTATTCTCAATACTCTTCTCCAGCACCACAGCTCAATAATCATTGATATAAATTCAAGTAATAATGTCCATAATGGTTTGCATCTCTTGGGATTTTGAAAATGTCTTCGTGGGTGTGTTGACCATCTGATCTTATTCTTCAGTGAAGTGTATATTTGTATCTTGTGTCCAATTGGTGATTGGATTGTTTTCTTTATCTTGAGATGCTGGGAGATATATATATATTTTAGATATTCGTCCATTATAAAATATATCATTGCGAAATACTTTGCTCAATCTGTGTGCTCCCTTTTTACCCAGTTGGAGAAGATATTTTTTTTCATGTACATAAGAATTTGACTTTTAAAAGTTTATATTAATTTATTGTATCCTCTCCTGGCTGTAGGATTTCATTCTGTCTAGCAGGAGTGGCATCCACTTCAGTTTCCTCTGGAAACTCTATGAATTTTGAGAAATGATGACAATTATAGAAACACTTCAGGTCTTTTGTTCACAGGGTCACTATAAGTTGTGCTCAACTTGAAAGCAATGAACAACAACAACAACAAAGTCTATTCATGCCATAGATTAAGCCTTCTATAGTTAGTCCTCAATAACAACAACAACAACAACAACAACAAAACAGCTCCATTGGCCTAGTGGATACAAAGTTATGCTGCCTAGCCAAGGGTTGATGACTTTAATCTGCACCCTTCCCGCATGGTTTTAATTGTTTTTGGCCAAACATTCTTCTTTTTTTTATTGAATTTTATTAGTTTTAATGAACATTTACAGAGATTTTCGGTTTCCATTTATTCATTGTTGCACTATTTTCTTTACCCTCCCCCCAAGTTCATTCTTATTCCCCCCTTGAAAGTCTGTTTTAATTGTCCTGTTGCCACAGTGCTTGTGTTCTGATTGATCTCCTTTGTCAGTGTGTCCTTTGTCATTCCCTATGACAGCCTCTCTCCCTGAGAGAGACTTCATCCTGATTCATAAGGAAAAGGGGACAGCCTATTCTCTTAGCTACTTCCTGCTGAAAAGGGACGCTGTGGGTTTCAGGGTGAAGATCTTCTCTCACTACTCTAAAGGACCCCTTTGGCAATAGGAAACATGTAGACTATTGTGGTGATTGATTTTGGAATTTAGATGCACTTTTATCAATTGTGCGTAGCTGTACATATTAATATCCTTGAAGATGTATCATGGAACTGTTGCAGCCTAGAAGACACAAATTTAACTAACAAGTTAAAAGTACATGGGTCAAAAATTAAAAGCATTAATATTCCAAGTAGGGGTTCTAACAGTGGCACAAATCAAGTTACAGAGGGAAGGTAGTTCTTAAAACAAAAGGCCTATAGACTATCACTTTGTCTATTATGATCTAAAGGTTAGGAACCACAAGATGTAGAGGCTCAACTATGTCATTTATTGTTCTTAAGTCCTGGCACAAATTCCATCTACCACTGGGTTGTTTTACAGCTAGGAAGTCCGCATGCAAGGCAGAGGTAAAGTAAAGAACGAAGTCCACATGCAAGGCAGAGGTAAAGTAAAGAACTCCTTATGAGGTTTTAAGTCAATTCCAACAACTAAGAAGTAGTGAGAAGAGTTGGGACCTCAGAAGGCTTTTAAGACCAAATAGTAGGCTCTTGTGTCCAGGAGAAAACGAATA
>NW_006399887.1:8767990-8772715 GCF_000299155.1 Elephantulus edwardii | reverse complement strand
CTCTTCAGTACTTTGGAGAGGTCCCTAACAGCCTTTCCATGGCAATAAGTCTCTTAATTTCCTGGATACTGTTGCCAAGAGTGTTGATTGTGGAGCCAAGGAAACTAAAGCTGTGAACAATCTCCATCTCTTCACCATTCATCCTGATGCTCCCAATTGATCCAGTGGTGAGAATCTTTGTCTTCTTGACATTGAGCCTCAATCCATATTGGAGGCTGCAGTCCTTGACTCCCTGCAGCAAGTGCTTCAGGTCCTCCTCAGTTTCAGCAATCAGGGTTGTGTCATCTGCATAATGCATCTGAATTATTAGAAATATTTACACATAATCTCATGTTTTAAAAATGTATCTAAAACATACTTGTCAGTATTGACTAATAGAGTTTACCAGTAGATACAAGAATTCTTTATTTTCTTTATTAAAAATTATATTTTCAAAGAGTGTATGTTCATTACCTTCTTGATACACACATGACTTTCAGTACTTACAGTAAAATAGTTTTCATTTTTATATATTCTGTACAAGTCATTACACTTTTCACAGTGAATTTTAAAACAATCATTTAACATCTGATCTTGTTTCCTGCCATTCAAGTAGGTCACTATTTTAAATTATTTACCAGTTAATTTTATAAATCTTGATAAATTCCCGGGCACTTTTGTCAATTCATTCTTAACCTAGATTGTCTCTTAGGTATAATAGGCAGCATAATAAAATGACTCAAACGTAAGATTCAATAAGCTTCTTGCAATGTTTTGTGTTTGTAAGATAAGATTTTGTGTTATACTTCCTTGAGAAGAGCATATCTTATAACATCACCCCATGATAGAGGTGAAATTGCCTTTCATTCAGTAGGGAACTTTTCCAGCATGCTAGAAGGGTATACTGCCAACTTCGTATCACAAGATTTGAAATTACACTGGAAATCACAATGTCTCTTTTCTTGACAGAAACAGCAGGGAGCAACCTTCCATTCAGAAAGAGATAGCAATCCCCTACCTAAAATCCTTTAGATTGATTTTCAGAAGAGATTCTGCCTTTTTCAAAATAATAATTACTACTGCTCTTTCTCTCCCACATCTTTGCTTTCTGCTTATTTTTTATTTTATTTTATTTTTTATGTGTCTACATTATTTCAATGCTGATATTAAGTTTCTCTAGTGATTCTTTTTTGCAGATATGTTGATTCAGATTGAAAAAAATTCAGATAAAAGATTATGATCTGTTAATTTGAAACAGTCAAATTACAAACAAAATTATTAAAATTTTAGATGTTTGTAATTTTATATACAGAGTAATAATTGTTTTCTTGACAGAGAGATGCAATCCATACCGAAGTCTGCATTCCTGGCCGTTCTGCAACACGTACTTCAAGTCCTCAATTTCAGCAAGCAAGGTTTTGTCATCTGAATAACACAAGTTATTTATAAGTATCCCTCTAATCCTGATATCACACTTCTCTTTGTAGAGTCCAGCTTCTCAAATAATTTGCTCAGCATATATATTAAATAGGTATGGGGAAAGAAAACAATGCTGATTTACTCCTTCCTCAAGTTTAAACCATGTAGTGGTTCTACTGCTCTGTTTTCACATCACCTTTCTGGTTCATATATAGATTTCTCATAAGCACAAGTAAGTTCTCTGGGACTCCCATTCTTCTCACTGTCAGCCACAACTTGTTATGATCCACAGAATTAAGTTTCTTTGCATAGTCAATAAAGCACAAATACATTCTTCTAGTATTTTTTACTTTCAGCCCAGATCCATGTGACAGTAGTAACAATATGCCTGGTAATAATATGTCATGGTCTCTTCTAAATTCTACTTGAACTTCTGGCAGTTCCCAATCTGTGTACTGTTCTAGCAGTTTTTTAAAAGATTCTTACCACTGGGACGATGGGCAACACCATGATAGAAGGAGAGGAAACTGAAACTGTCAACAGCTTCATCATGCTTGGACCCACAATTAACACTCTTGGTACCAGCAGTCAGAAAATAAGGAGATGCATTGCACTGGGAAAATCTTCAGTTAGGGTCAGTTTGAGGACTAAGGTGCGTATGATTCAGATAATAGTCTTTTCAATCACTTTCTATGCATCTGAGAGCTGGGCAATGAATAAGGCTGACAGAAGAAGAGTTGATATCTTTGAACTGTGCTGTTGGAGAAGAGCAAGAAACAAAATAGATATGTCTTGGAGAGGGTGTAGCTAGAGTGTTTTTTGGAGGTAAAATGATGAGGCTTGGACTCACATACTTTGGGCATGTTGCTAGGAGGGGCTATTCCTTGGAAAGGGACAGGTTTCAGGAAGGTTGGAAGGTCAGTGAAGGAGAGGAAGACTTTCACCCAGGTAGATTGATGTGATGATTGCTGCAACGGGCTCTTTTGTGTCAGGAGGTGTGGAGATGATGCAGGATAGGACAGAGTTCAGATATGTTATTCATAGGATCACTATGAGTCGTACTCAACTTGGTGACAATAATAACAACATCCAAAGCAATACAGAGAAGGATATAAGTGACAACTAATTTGTCACATAAAATTATTTTAGTTAACATACTTTACACATTTGGTTGTTTTCCTCCCATGCTATTAACTGCATATGAAAACTCTCTAGAGGATCAGTTATTCCAATTTGATTGCACACAACAGTATCATATTAAAACATAGTTACCATACTGTTAACAATAGCTTTTGAGACATGAGCCACACAAATACTGCACCATTTTATAGCTGCTCTGAACAAATATTCTGTATCAATCCATTTTTAGAAATCAGAAATATATTAAAAAATTTTTTTTATAATGTTGGAAAAAGAAAAGAGGATATTACAGGAACCATGTGTGAATTAAGGACAAAACTCATTCTAATATGCTTTGTATCAGACAAATATGCTTTATATTCTCAAGAATTGTCTTATAAGGAGGACAGAATATCCTAGACAATCTTTAGCATCATTTACAAATTGCTGTAAATTTATAGATTGTTGTTGTTGCTGTTATGTGCCATCGAGTCACTTGCAACTCATAGCGACCCTATGTACAACAGCCCTAAAGTCTGCTCTGTCCTGTGCCAATCGCCCTGTCTCCGATACACCCATCCAGATTACCCCAGTTACTGAATCAATCCATCTCATAGAGGGCCTTCCCATTCTGCGCTGTCTCTCCACCCTACCAAGCATGATGTTCTTCTCCAAGGACCGGTCTCTCCTCACAACATGTCCAAAGTATGTTATACGGAGCCTCAGAATCCTTGCCTCCAAGGAGCCTTTCCAGGATGAATCTGTTTGTTTTCCTAGCAGTCCATGGTATTCTCAATACTCTTCTCCAGCACCACAGCTCAAAGACATCAATTCTCCTTCTATCCTCCTTGGTGATTGTCCAACTCTCTGATGCATAACAAGTGATTGCAAAGACCATGACCTGTATTAGGCTCACCTTAGTCTCCAGAGATTTCTTTGTAAATTATTGTACATGCTGTGATTTACAAGTCCAGATGACCCTATGAGTCATAGTGACCCTATGAACAAATAAATACAAATTCTATCTTATTCTGTGTCATCCTCACAATCTGTAACACACGTGAGTCTGCTGCAGCAGAAACTGTGTCAATCCACCTAATTGGGGTATTGCTCTCATTTGTCTCCTTCCATCTTTCCAAGCATGAATTCCCTTTGCAATGGACTAGCCTATTTTTTTATTTGCAAGGAATAGCCTTTCTTAACAGTATACTCAAAGTTTTCAAGATAAAATTTTACCATCCTTGCCTCCAGGGAGCACTCTGGATGTACCTTCTCTAAGACATATCTATTTGTTCTTTTTGCAATCTATGGGATATTCAGTATTATTGTCCAACAACATAGTTCAAAGGCCTTGGAGGCAAGGATATTGAAGCTTAACTTGACATACTTTGGGCATGTTGAAAGGAGGAACCAGTCCTTGGAGAGGAATAGCGTGTTTGGAAAGGTGGAGGGACAGTGCAAAAGAAGACCCTGGGTGAAATGGATTGCCTCAGTAACTGGGATAATGGGGGTAGGTGTGTCAGAGACAATGAAGTTGCCACCCAAAAAAAAGCAGGGTTTAAGGTTGTTGTATAGGTTCACTATAAGTCATAAGTGATTCAGAAAGCATGGCACATTCACATAAAGAAATATTATGCTGTTTATAGAAGTAAAGCTTTTGTAAATAACTACACATCGTGGGAGGGAGTGGAGAGCATTATGCTAAGTGAACTCAGTTCCTTAAGGATAAATACTGTATATGAACATTATTGTAAAAATAGATAACTAGTAAAACTTGATGATCTGGTGGAGGAAGGATGGGAGCAGAGAGGTGAGGAAGGGTTGTTGTTATGTGCCATCGAGTCGCTTGTGACTCATAGCAACCCTGTGTACAAGAGTTCTATACGCTCTTCTATCCTGTGCCAACCTAACCATCGCAAACACACTATTCCCATCTCTCTAGTCACAGAATCGATCTATCTCATCAAAGGTCTTCCTCTCCTTCGCTGCTCCTCCACTCTGCCAAACATGATGTACCTCTCCAAGGACCAGTCCCTCCTTGCAACATGCCCAAAATATGTCAGACTAACTATCAGAATCCTTGGCTCCAGGGAACATTCTGGCTTCACCCTCTCCATGATAAACCTATTTGTTCTCCTAGCAGTCCATGGTATATTCAACGCTCTTCTCCAGCACCACAGCTGAAAGGCATCAATTCTCTTGCTATCA
>NW_006399887.1:8742048-8767012 GCF_000299155.1 Elephantulus edwardii | reverse complement strand
ATAGGTATAGGTATAGGTATAGATGATATAGATGATTGATATAGATGATATAGATATGTAGATATAGATATAGATATAGATATAGATATATAATCTATGTATTTTAGAAAAAATATTTCTTTTAAAAAATGCATGTTTTGATGTTTGATGCCATAAAGTTGACTACAATTCCTAGTGACTCTATGACTACAGATTTGACGCTTGCCATCTCCTGCCACATCTTCATGTCCTCCATCATAATAAAACTCACTGTGGTTGTAACTGTGTAAACTTTGCTAGTCACAATCAACCATAGCTGACCTCCCAGCAGGTTTTCAGGAGCAATAAGTGGCATGGGAAGAGACTACCCATTCTTCGTCTGCAGCAGTTTGTGACCTCGAACCATGTGCCTTTGGCATTATAGCATAGCCTCTTGCCACTAGACCACCAGAACTCCCTATTTTAAAGAAATATTACGTAGTAAGATTTATGGTCCTCAAAACACTATGGTGCGATTTTCTCTGTCTTAGAGATTTGTTTTGAATCAGAGTTGAATCAAAGAGTTTGATAATGTAAATGAAATGTAATTTAACATGAAAATTCTGTATGTGAGGGCTCTCTTACCTCATCATTTCTGCCTCTTACTGTAACTTTTCTATGTCCTAGATTTTAATGAAACTCAACAACTTTTGCCTTCATTATGGATTTCACATCAAAACAAGAAAAGCAGAACATTTTGTCACAAAGAAAAGAATTCTTTCTGCCAAGGAATTCTTTCTACTTGGATCTATACACAAAAGCCCTAGAAGCAGCAGTCAAGCAATCAGATGTCATTGCAATGCTTCCAAGGAATTCTTTAAAGTGTCAACGTACAAGGATGTTACTTTGTAAAATAAGGTGTACTTGACTGAACTTTGGCATTTTCAGTCTCTTCCTAAGTGTCTGAAAGATGAACAACTAATAGAGAAGCCCAAAGGAAAACTGATGCCTTTTTGCTGAGGTGTGATGAAGTATATTAATTATATCGTACTTAGAAAAGAAACAACTTAGGAAAGAAATAAATGCAGAATATTCCTTAGAAGCTAAAACTATAAAGCTTTGTCTCATGTTGTTGTTGTTGCTGTTGTTACGTGTCATAAAGTAAAGTACGATTCATAGTGACTAAACAAAAAAGATCTGAAATCAGTCCTGTCCTGCGCCATCCTCACACTTCCTGACACACGAGAACCCATTGTAGCTGTGACCATGTCAGTCCACCTGGTGGAGGGTCTTCCTCTCCTTCGTCAACGCTCCACCCGTCCCAACATAATGTTCTCCAAGGAATAACACCTCCTAGCAATATGTCCAAAGTAAGTTAGGTGAAGCCTCATCATTCTTGTGTCCAAAGAGCGTTCTGGCTGCAGACTATCAAAGATGTATCGATTCATACGCTTGGCTATCCATGGAATGTTTAGCGCTCTTCTCCAACACCACAGCTTGAAAACATCAATTGTTTTTCAGTCATCCTTACTCCTTGTCCCAGTCTCTGATGCATAGCTCGTAATCGGAAAGACCATGGCATGAATCAGACGTACCTTAGTCCTCAAATTGACATCACTACTCTTCAATAATATGGAAAGATACCTAACTGAAGCTTTTCCCATTGCAATGTGTCTCTGTATTTTCTGATTGCATGTAGCAGGGGTATTAATTGTGGATCCAAGCGAGATGAAGCTATTGACAGTTTCATTCTCCTCTCCATCCATCATGACATGGCCTATTGGTCTAGTGGTAATAATCTTTGTTTTCTTGATATTGAGATGCAATTATATTGAAGGCTGCATTCCTTGATCTGTAACAAATGCTTGAAATCCTCCTCACTTTCAGCAAGCAAGGTGGTGTCAAGTGCAGGATTTTTGTGTGGGTTTTACTTAAATTATGTTGTTATTGTGGTTATGTGCCATGCTCAGATGATCTGTTCTGCTTACAGATTGAAAAGATGTGGAGACAGAATACTTCCCTGGTGGACCCCCTTCCCAATTTTGAACCATGCGGTGTTTTCTTGCTCTCTTCTGATGACTGACTCTTGGTCCAAGTATAGGTTTGGCATAAGCACAATCAAATGTTCTGGGATTGCCTTTCTTCTCGAAGTCAGCCTCAATTTGTTCTGATCCACGCAGTGAAATGTCTTTGCATAGTCAATGAAACACAGAAAGACATTCCTCTGGTACTCTCTGCTTTCTGCCAAGATACAGCTAACTTTAGCATAATACCCCTAGTACCATGATCTTTTCTCAATCCAGCCTGCACATCTGGAAATTCTCTGTTGACGTGTTGCTCAGTCGTTTTTGCATAATTTTCAGCAGAATCTTGCTTGCATGTGATATTAATGATATTGTTTGATAACTTCGAAACTCTGTTGGGTCACCTTTCTTTGGAATGGGAACAAATATCAATCTTTTCCAGTCAGTTGGCTACCTAGCTGTCCTCCAGATTTCTTGGCACAACTTAGTGAGCACATCCAGGGAAGCATCTTGTTGCAATATATCAATTTGTATGCAGCCTTGTTTTTTGCCAATACTTTCAGAGTAACTTGAACTTCCTCCTTAATCACCACAGGCTCTTGCTTATACGTTATTTCATGAAATTCTTCTGTGACAGCCAATTCCTTCTGGTACGGTGACTCTGTATACTCCTTCTATCTTTTTTTAGTGCTTCTTGGATCATTTAACGCTACCCAAAGCATCATTAAGTAGTACCACTCATGGCTTGGATTTGTTTTTCAATTCTTTCAGCTTAAAAATGCTGAGCGAGTTTGGCCCTTTAGGTTTTCTGACTCCAGCTCTTTGCACATTTCATTATAGTTATCTTGCTTTGTCATCCCGAGCTGCCCTTTGAAATTTTCTGTTCAACTCTTTAATTTCTTGATTTCTTCCTTTAGCTTTGGCTTCTCAGGGAGCTAATGCAAAGTTCAGAGTCTCATCTGACATTCATCTTGGACTTTATTTCCTCTTCAGCCCTGTAATGTTCTTTTGCATTCTTCATGGACAATATTCTTGATATCCTCTCACAGCTCATTTGGGTTATAGTCACAGTTTACTTTTTTAATTTTCTACTAGTTTATTTACAAAATTTGAATGTATTGTTTTCAAGAACAGTTTTTCATTTTCCCTTCCCACCCCTACCCATCAAATTGTTGTAAAACCTCATAATTAATCCCCTCTCCCCTTGCACATCCTCATCCCTCTGCTTCCAACCTCTCCCACTCCTCTTGGGTCCTTATACTAATTCTATAATAATGGTTTTATACAATATTTATCCTTGTGGGACTGACTTACTTCACTCAGCGTGCTTCTCAGTCCCTCCCAAGTTAGGTAATCATTTACAAAATCATTGCTCCTGCATGCTGCATAGTATTCCACTGTGTGAATGTACTATAATTTCTCCATCCATTCATTTGTGGTTGGAAAATTGGGCTCTTTTCATCTTCTTGCGTTGATGAATAATTCTTCTATGAACATTAGTGTACAAATCTCCATTTGTGCCTCAGTTCTCACTTTCTCAGGTTATATTTCAAGGTTATTGATGAGTCTCCCTCCAATCCTGATGCCACATACACTCCTCTTTATAGAGTCTGGTTTCTCATATAACTTGCTCAGCATATAGATTGAACAGGAATGGAGATGGAATATATCCTTGACACAATCACTTCCAAATTCCAAACCATTCAGTGCTCCCCTGCTCCATTCACACAGCCTCCTGGTATAGGTATAGGTTCCTCACGAGCACAATCAAGTGCTCTGGGTTCATATATTTAGTAAATACTAGGAGGATGCACAAATCCTTTGAGAATGACATCATGCTTAGGAAATAAAGGATTGGTGTAATAACAGAAGACTCCATAAGGTAGGTTGACACACTTGCTGCAATAATAGACTTAAATGCAATAGAAATGATAAAGATGATGCAGGTTCAGACAAGATGTAGTTCTTTTGTACACAGTATTTCTCTGAGTCAGAGTATATTCAAAGACACCTACCAAAAACATTTTAGAGTAAGTTTCAGAGTCTTTTATGACATCTATTTTGTTTTTTTCTTTTTTCCTCTCTTCAGTGACCTTTTGATTTCTACATGTATGATGTCTTTGATGTTCTTATATAACTTTTCTAATCTTTCCAAATTAATGTTTGTTTTGATTGATGGTGGTTGTTTAACTTCCTGTGGGATATACTCAAGACTGTATTTTGACTCTTGTGAGCTTATTTTTACTTTCTTCAGTGTTTATTTGAACTTCCATATGAATAATTATTCTTTCTTTCAGCTGGCCCTTGACCTTGTCTTACTTGATATTGACATTCTCCAATGTCCATTTCCACTAATATGTTGTTGTTGTTGTTGTTGTTATGTGCCGTTGAGTCGCTTGCGACTCATAGCGACTCTATGTACAACAGCCCTAAACTCCGCTCTGTCCTGTGCCAATCGCACTGTCTCTGACACTCCCATCCCAATTATCCCAGTCACTGAATCAATCCACCTCATAGAGGGCCTTTCTCTCCTGCGCTGTCCCTCCACCATCCCAAGCATGATGTCCCTTTCTAAGGACCGATCTCTCCTCACAACATGTCCAAAGTATATTAGACGGAGCCTCAGAATCCTTGCCTCCAAGAAGCCACCCGGTTTAACCCTTTCCAGGACAAATCTGTTTGTTTTCCTAGCAGTCCATGGTATCCTCAATACTCTTCTCCAGCACCACAGCTCAAAGGCAGCAATTCTCCTTCTATCCTCCTTGGTCATTGTCCAACTCTCTGCTGCATAACAGGTGATTGGGAAGACCATGGCCTGTATCAGACACACCTTAGTCTCCAAAGAGATACCATTGCTCTCCAGCACTTTGGAGAGGGCCCTAACAGCAAACTTTCCCATGGCAATGCGCCTTTTAATTTCCTGGCTGCTGGTGCCAAGACTATTGACTATGGAGCCAAGCAAACTAAAGCTGTGTACAATCTCAATCTCTTCACCATCCATCCTGATGCTGCCAATTGGTCCAGTGGTGAGAATCTTTGTCTTCTTGACACTGAGCTTCAATCCATATTGTAGGCTGCAGTCCTTGACACTCTGCAGCAGGCACTTCAGGTCCTCCTCAGTTTCAGCAAGCAGGGTTGTGTCATCCGCATAACGCAGATTGTTGATAAATCGTCCACCAATCTTGACTCCACATTTCTCCTCATAGAGTCCCGCCTCCCGGATAATCTGTTCTGCATATAGGTTGAAAAGGTATGGAGATAGGATGCATCCCTGGCGTACACCCTTCCCAATTTTGAACCATGCGGTGTTCTGACGACTGCCTCCTGTTCCAAGTATAAGTTTTCCATTAGAATGATCACGTGTTCTGGGATTACTATTCTTCTCAGAGTCAGCCATACTAATATAGTCAACTTTATTCTTTTGTACATTAGGGGATGAGTTTGATTTACTTAAGAAGTGATGGCCAAGTCAATTTCCTAATTTGTCTCTGTATCGAAGTTCAGTTAAAACCTGACCACTAACAGTGTCCTTGTTGGTACTTGGATCACTGTTGTTTTAGCTTTATGCATCAAAGCAATAGTCAAGTCACTACAGTAAAATGGATTGAAAGATGAGATATTGTTAGTATATGTCTTGAAGTCAGAAACAACTCATAGCTGACCATCCAGTTAATTATGTAATTTGCATGAGAGAAGAGTGCTCATATTTTTCCCTCTAAGAAGTTTGAGGGAATCCCAGAATATTTGGTTGTGCTTATGTGAAACTTATTCTTGGACCAGGAGGCAATCATCAGAACAGAGCAAGGAAACACTGCATACTTCAAAATTGGGAAGGGTGAAAATCAAAGATGTGCCCTAGTTTCATATCTTTACAGTCTAGATGCAGACCAGATTATCCAGGAGCTTGGACTCTATGAGAAGAAGTGTAGTATCAGTATTAGAGGTAGATTTATCAATAATATGCATTATACAGATGACATAACCCTGTGGAAACTGAGGGGGACTTGAAGTGCTTGTTGCATAAAGTCAAGGATTGCAGCCTTCAAAACAGATTGAAGCTCAACATCAAGAAAAAGATTCTTACCACTGAGTCAATTGACAGCATCATGATAGATGGTGAAGAGATTGAGATTGTTGATAGCTTTAGTTTGCTTGGCTCTACAATCAACACTCTTTATACCAGCAGCCAGGAAATGAAAAGACGAATTGCACTGGGAAAGTATACTTTAAGAGGCCTCTTCAAAGTAGTGAGGAGCAACAATGTCAGTCTGGAGACTAAGGTACAACTGATACAAGCTGTGGTCTTTGCCATTATTTGCCATGCTTCAGAGAGCTAGGCAATGACTAGGGGTGATAGAAAGAGATTTGATGCCTTTGAGTTGTGGTAGTGGAGAAGAGTATTGAATATACCATGGGCTGCTAGGAGAATGAACAAGTTTGTCCTGGAAATGGGGAAACCAGGTTGCTCCTTGGAGGCAAAGATTTTGAAGATTCATCTGACATACTTTGAACATGTTACAAAGAGGGACCAGTCCTTGGAGTGTGATGTCATGCTTTGGAGGGTGGAGGGACAGTGCAGGAGAGGAAGACCCTCAATGAGATGGATTGATTCTGTCACTGGGGAATTGGGAATAGGCAAGTTGAAGACAATGAGTTTGGCAAAGGATAGGGCAGCATTTAGGGATGTTGTACATAGGATTCCCATGAGTTGCAAGCAACTTGACGGCACATAACAACAACAACAAAAACAAGTTGGTGGATTTAAACTGCTTGCCTTTCAGTTGGCAGCACTTCTTAACATTCGACCAACGGCATTCCCTGATGGATGAGTTGTTTATTATTAGGTGCCATCAAGTCAAGTATGATTTATAACAACTCTGTGAACAGATCTTAACTTTGTCCTATCCTCAGATGACCTTAGCGTGATGAGTTGTGCTTCAATCCCAAAGACGTGAAACTTAAATTGTCCAGTTGCTTTGTGGGAGAAAGATAGGTAATATCTTCCTGTGCAATTGAATTGCATCTGAAAATCAACTGGAGGGTCAGTTATGAATCGATTCAGACAGTACACAAAAACAACAACAACAACACATCCTGTGCCACTCTCATAATCTCTGATAGACTTGAGTCCATTTCCACAGCCACTGTAAATTCACCTCATAGAAGAATTTTCCCTCTTTAATTTACTCTACACACTCCAAGTGCAATGTCCCTTTCCAAGGAATACACTCTCCTAACAACATGCCCAAATATGTGAGACAAAACTTTGCCATCCTTGCTTCCAAGGAGCATGTTTGCTGCACTTCGTCCAAGACATAGCTGTTTAATCTTTGGGCACTCCATGGGTTACTCATTACTCTTCTCCATTACCACAGCTCTAAGGAATCAATGCCCAAGTCTTAGATGCATAATATGTAATCATAAAGATTATAGTCTGAATCCTGAATCAGTTTCATATTGGTCTTCAATCTAACATCACTGCTCATCAACACTTTGGAAAGGTCCCTGATGGTGGACTTATCCAATGCAATACATCTCTTTATCTCCTGACTACTGGTACCAAGAGTGTTGATTGTGGATCCAAGTAAGATGAAAAAGTAAGACAGATGAGTCCTATGCTTATGAAATGTACATACATTTCTTATGTAAAAGTTAGAAGAAGACTCTCCCCATGAGATGGATTGACACAGTGATGCAGCAATAGGCAGGCTCCAGGGTGCTAAAAATTATGAAGATCGGAAAGGGTAGAAAAGTGTTCAAACTTGTTGATAGGATCACTGTGAGTCATATTTTATTGATGACACCTAACAACAAAAATATATATGTATATATTGTTGTTATTGATTGCCATTGAGTCAATCACAACTCATAGCGATTCTATGAACAAAAGACCTGAAGTCTTTTGATAACTATCACTATTTCAACAAGTTCATAGAGTTTCCATAGGCATGTGGTTTAGGAAGTGGATGCCACTCCTGCTTCCAAACATGTCTTTAATCAGGTGCTTTACCAAACACTGTCCACCACAGGCAACCATTATGGTATTTGACTTTCAAAAAGCACAAGGCTCAGCATCATAGCAAACCCAGATTACAACAATATGGCGATTTGATAGAAGAGTGCTGTATGACTTAGAAAATATTCCCCCAAAATATAACAATGCTAGCATTTAAATATAACACCAACAACGTTTTCAATCTGAAGGCCTCTATGAGGTCATTCAGTCATTTCCCAAGCAAACACTTCCATTGATCCTAACCCAAAGCGAGAAAGAGAGAGAGAGATAATGAATGGCATCAACATCCTAAACAACTTGTCTCTGGAAACTCTTTGAACTTTGGTAAGTGTCAATAGTTGTAGAGGGTCTTCAGGCCTTTTGTTCATAGGGTCTCAATGAGAGTCATGCTCAACTTGAAGGCAAACAACAACAGCAATAAATACATGTTGTTGTTGTTGTTGTTATATCCCGGATCAGGCACACCTTAGTCTCCAGTCTGACAGCGTTGCTCTTCAGTACTCTTGAGAGGTCCCTCACAGTCAACTTTCCCAATGCAATTTGTCTCTTGATTTCCTGGCTGCTGTTACCAAGAGTGTTGACTGTGGAGCCAAGTAAATTAAAGCTGTTAAGTACCTCAATCTCTTCACCATCCATGCTGATGCTGCCAATTGGCCCAGGGGTTAGAATCTTTGTTTTCTTGACATTTAGCTTCAGTCCATATAGGAGTCTATAGTCCTTGATCTTCTGCAGCAAGCGCCTTGGGTCCTCCTCAGTTTCAGCAAGCAGGGTTGTGTCATCTGCATAACTTATTCAATGCTTTTTACAAACACCACAATTCAAAGGCATTAATTCTTCTTTGAGTTTTCTTTTTTATTGTTCAAATTTCAGATGCATAGGAAGTAATTAACAATACCAATTCTTGGATCAGATGCATCTTCATCTTTAAACTGACTAAATAATTCGCATCAAAAGATGTTCAATGTCTAATGCCAGGAAACTATGAATAATACTTTATATGAAAAAGGATAAACTGACTCATACGATAAAAGACATGAGTAAATAAATATTTTTACATATGAGTATTATGTTACCTAAGTAAGTCCAATGTTATCACAATTTTCCCTCTGAAAAGTGGATAAATTGATTAGTGTTAGCAAAGGAAATTCTGTGAAGCAGGAAAATGACTGAACTTGGCAGAAAGAGAAAAGAGAGAGGTTTAAATTGTCTCACTCGACTTATAAGGGGGATAAGAAGGCAAGTAAAGTTAGGAAAGTAGCTTCTACTATTGTCTTTCTAATGTTAGCCCCATAAATACCAATCTCCAGAGCTCTGTGATATTTCAATTGTTTTAAACCATTATTGTTGTGATAGTTTTTTGAAGCTGTAACAAGAAATTAATAAAATCAGCTAGTAATATCACTATATTTCAGTCTTATTGTTCTCTATGGTATCTTCTATTGCAACTCAATAATTTTGAAAGTTTTTACATGATATATGATAATACTATCATGAACATGCTGTTCAAAATTATTTTTTCAAAGTCACCTCCAGATTAAGCTAAATTGGCTTTTGTAACAACCAGTCAATTTTTTAAAATTAGTTTTAATGAAAGTTTACAAAGACTTAGGGTTTCCAGTCATTCATTGTTGCACTTTTCTCCCTGCCCACTCCCTCTCTCCCAATCCACTCTTCTCCTTGAAAAGAAAAAGAAAAACTCTCTCATTGATATTCAATCCCTCCCTCCAAGTCCACTCCACTATACAGCCTTCTCTCAGGACTTCTATAATGACAAGAACACACATTCATATATCCCTTTTAAACAGTTCTCTCCCTCATCTGTTTCAATACAATACACATCATTCCCCCTTCCTTTTCTGTCTTCCCCCAACCCTGATGTCAGTCCTATTTTACAACACTGGCCCTATGCAATATTTGTCCTTTTGTGACTGAGATATTTCACTCAGCATAATGTCCTTCAGGGTGATCCATTTTGCATAATATTTCATTAGTGCCTTGTTTTTCAACGCTGCATATTATTCCATATGCATATGAATATACGAGAGCTTCTCTAGCCATTCGTTTGTTGTTTCCATGCTATTGTGAACAAAGCTGCAATAAACATGGGTGTACATATATCTGCTTGGGTGGCGGTGATGGTTTCTGTAGGATAAATTCCCAGTCATGGAATTGCTGGGTCAAATGGTATTTCTATTTGCAACTTTTTGAGAAAGCGCCATACAGCCTTCCATTGTGGCTGCATCATTTTACACTCTCACCAATGGTCACTAAGGGTCCGGCTTCTTCATAATCTCACGAACATTTGATATTTGCTGTTCTGTTAAATTTTGTTATTCTTACTGGAGTGAGATGATATCTTATGGTTGTTTTGATCAGTGGAATTTTTTTATGGAATTGTGTCCACTGTGATAGAAACTAAAGAATGAGTCTTTAATGAATACATGGACAGCAAGCATGGGCTTTCCAAATTACAGCATATTTAATGATATTTAAGAATGTGCAAACTGCATGTTGATGAACACAAACTTGTCACCCATAAAGTTCTAAGGTGGTTCTTGTTGTTGTTGTTATGTACCGTCGGGTCATTTGCGACCCATAGCGACCCTATGTATAACAGCCCTAAACCCTGCTCTATCCTGTGCCAATCGCACTGCCTCTGACACACCCATCCTGATTACCCCAGTCACTGAATCAATCCATCTCAGTTCTAAGGTAATATCTATTCTTACCTTAGTGATTTTCAAAATCACCTACCAAAAAAGTGAGAAAAATAATAGGTTAGTTAAGAGGAATATTCATGGCTCATTTTTAACCTGGAGACTGGCACATCTTTGACATATAGACTAATTGACTGAGTGAAAAAATGTGTTCTTTAAATTGTATTGCAATGAAATTAATTTTTTTAAATCTATGTCATAAGTCTGCTTCTATTTTATTGTCCTTAATAAATTCTTTTATTTTAGCTCATATATAGGAGCACATGCTGCTATAATTACAGCTATTATTGAAATTTGAATGATGCTATTTTTCTTATCTATGATTTGCAGCTAAAAATGAGCAGTACAGTTCCATTTGAGTTAGTATTAAGGCAATTACAATAGATGGGTATTAAATGAAATGCTATAATATACCAATTTTCATTAAATAACCTTGCAGCTGCTTTTTAAAAATTATTGTTATTTTAGCTAGGAACTGTAACATTCTCTGCTATTTTTATAATCATTATAAAAACTAAAATTAGAGGTAGAGGAAATGAAATGTATAACCTAAGTTTTAAAAGAAAAATTGGTAGAATTTCTATTTAGAAGCTGAATTCTATGAAGAGGAATGTGGCATGAGGATCTGAGGGAGACTTATCAATAAACTGCATTGTGAAGTTGACACACGTTGCTTGTCGAAAATAAGGAGGACTTGAATATCTTGTTGCAAAAGAACAAATAATGCATCCTTCGGTATGAATTGTATATCAATGTAAAAAAAAAACAAAGATTCTTAGCATTAGACCAATCGGCAACAACATGATGGATGAAGAGATTAAACTGTCAACAATTTCATCTTACTTGGATCCACAATTAACACCCTTGGTGCCAGCAATCAGGAAATAAGTTGTATTGTACTGGGAAAGTCTGCAATTAGAGATTTATCTAAATTATTTAGAAGTAACGATATCAATTTGAGGACTAAGGAGCCTCTGATTCAGACCATGATCTTTCCTATCACTTGCTTTGCATCTGAGACCTGAATGATAAGGATGACAGAAGAATTGTTTCCTTTGAGCTATAGTGTTGGAGAAGAGCACTGACTACCCCATGGATGGCCAAAAGAACAAACATGTATCTTGGGAAGGGTGAAGCTTGAGTGCTCTTTGGAGGGAAGAATAATGAAGCTTCACCTCACATGCTTTCAACCTGTTGCTAGGAGGGACTATTCCTTGGAGAAGGACATGATGCTGAAGTGTGAAAGGTTGGCAAAGGAGAGGAAGACCCTCAACTAAGTGAATTGACATGGTTACCTCTACTATGGCCTCTATTGTGTCAGGAAGTGTGAGGATGGCACAAGGGAGTACAGGGTTTAGGTCTGTGTTCATGGGGTCTCTTTGAGTAGTACTCAACTCAAAGGCACCTAATAACAACTATTTTGCAAAGAGGAAATAGGAACTAAAATTAAAAGGTCGTAGCCATGCCTCTGTGTTTTAGTATCAGAAGCTTTCCACTTACTAGGAAATATCTGGAGTATGTTTATTTCATATAAAATATTAGGTTATTGTCCAGTGTTATTAGTATATGACTATCATCAGACATGAACATACAGACAAGTAGAGGGATTTAGTGATAGAACAATAGATAGTGTAAGTGCAAGCTTTGAAAATTCTTTGCATTCGAATTCATATTGCAGTTGTCTTTTCTATTCCTGTATTTATTAAAGTACTTCTAGATGATTCCAAACTAAAATATTCTTAATTTTTTAGGTTTGTTTTATTTTATTCTTGCTATGTATTTTTCTAAAAAGACATTTCCACAGAATTATATTACATTAATTCTATCATTATTAATTGTTGTTTAGTTGTTGTTATTGATTGCCATCGAGTTGAGCACAACTCATAGCAACCCTAAGAATACTATTGTCGTTTCTGCAGGTTAATAGACGTTCCAGAGGCGTGTAGTTTAAGAAGTGGATACCACTCCTGCTTCGAAACCTGTCTTCAACTGGGAGCTCTACCAAACACGGTCCACCAGGGGCAGCCATTATAGCATTTAACCCCCAGTGGCAGAAGGTTCAGCTTCACAGCAAACCCAGATTACCACAGTACAGCAAATTGACCGAAGAGTGCTGTACAACTTAGAAAAATGTTCCTCAAAAACGAAATAACAGTAGGTCTTTAGGCCCAACCAACTTTTAAATACAAGGGCACTCTCTCTTTCTCTCTCTCATGAACAAAAGGCCTAAAGCCTTTTTATAACTATCGTGGTTTCTCCAAGTTCATAGAGTTTTCAGAGGCATATGGTTTAGGAAGTGGTTGTCATTCCTGCTCCCAAACCTGAATCAAGGTGGAAACTCCTCCCAACACTGTCCATGATGGGTAGCCAATTATAGTGTTTGACACACTTACGGCACAGTCATTTATCATCATAGCAACTCCAAGTTACTTCAGCAGAGCAAATAGACAGACCACTGCTGTACTACTTAGAAGAATGTTCATCCCAAAAAGAATTAAATTTGGCCCTCGAGCCCTACCTCATTTTTAAATCCAACACACCCAAATGTTGGTAGACTATGAGCCAGAGACTATCAACTCATCTAGCCAGTCCAATTCGCTGTCACCTACTTGAGGATGAAAATAGAGCCAAAAGAACCCTGAACATCGCATATATGACCCTCATATTTACCATTATCCAACATAACACCAGTTCACAATAGCCAACGTGATAATGCTCATCTATGTCTTCAGGCTCATGGCTACTGTGAATTGGTGATGTATATTATTAATAAAATTACTAATTATTTTAAGAATTTATTATTCAGTATATGATTTATTTTCTATTAATGCTAATATTGTATTAATTCTAAATTAATTTGTGGCTGTTGTTATGTGCTGTTGAATAGGAGGCAATTCATAACTGATCTTCAGATGCTGTAAAAAGCACACAAAGAAATTGCCCAACTTTCTCCTGCAGAGTACCTAGTGGATTAGGACCACATGTCTTTGAATTGAAAGCTCAGCTCCATATAACTAAGCCCCCTTGTTTATACTTGCCTCAGATCTGTTCTGTCATCTTATGGAAAGACAAACCAATTTTATCTCTGAGTATCTTCTCATGTGATAGAGTTCTCAGTAGAGACTATGATTGTTTCAGCAACAGAGTTGATCAGGGAATCAAGGTTGATTACTTATAAGGTACAGTTATCTTTTCAATATTAATCTTTATTGAAGATAATTGTTTTATTCACTTCCACTTGGGAGCTATTGAGGGCCATATTCTTCAAGACAAATATAACCCTGATTAAAGTCAATAAAATCTATATCAGAGCTGAAAAGCTGGCTTTGTGATGTTGCTAAATATATTATCTCATGCATAAATGCAGATATTTTAATTATTATTTCATTCATGTGCTCCAACAAATTTCATAAAAATTACATTTTTATTAAGTTAGTTCAGTGTGCTTTTTTATATTAAGCAGAAAATTTTTGATAGTAAAAGATCATAATTGAAATAGTCTTGATAGGAAAAGGTCATTCTTTCTTCTCCTATTATAAAATATTCTCAGGTTCAATTAGCATGTAGATAATGTGGAATACAACAGCTATGTCTGCATCATAAAACTGTACTCTGAACTCCAACCATGCATAGACAACTGCAGCTTTGATTGCTTTAACGTATTTAAAAATTTTGATGATAATAATAATTAAGATTTATCTGTTCACCATTTTACCTCCTTTGAATCAGCTACCCTCAATTTACTACAACATAACCTTGTTCTTCAACTTGTTCTTATTTCCAAATGACCACGGAAACTATTTATATCCATCAACTTGTGCAAATGATGACATTTGTCATCTCTTTGACCTTGAAATCATCTAACAAATAATATATAAATCCCTTCATTTTCTCTTCATGATTGTTCCTTTATCTGTTCCAAGGATACCGTACATATTTTAGATAATAGATCAGTAAACAACTAATACATAGCTCATAAAAACTTAAAATGAAAAGATAACAAATATGTTATTCAACTAATCAGTTACTAAGGAAATTAGAAAGAAGGTACATCTACTTTAAAGGACATTTTGAAACCACCAAAAAGGCATTATGAAACAAGTTTTCCGATTAGAAAGAAAAATTGACATCAATATTTTTTCTGGTTATAAAAAATAGATTTTGGAAACTCATAAACTAGTCTATAATCTATGAATTCTGAACTCTGAATAATTTAAAAAAAAACCCAACTAACTGCATTACGTTAGATAAACCTTGTGTGAGCTATTTCTTTTTTTCCATTTATTAAAATTTTAAATGTTTTTCTTGATATTTTGCCTACTTATGTCTAGATGATGGCCCGGAACAAAATGTAGAATGTATTATGATTTGACCTGATTATTTACATTGTTATTCTTATATGCTGAACAATCAGGTCTGATTCATCGTGTAAATCAGAACAAAAAAATTCCCTGATCTTGCACCATTCTTATACTCTATTCTGTTTAAACATATTGTAATCACTGTGTTATGCAGGTGACACAACCATGCTAATTGAAAGAGAGGAAGACTTGAAGCATTTAGTGCAAAAGATCAAAATATAAAGTCTACAATATGGATTATTTGTCAATGTAAAAAAAAAATTCTTACCACTGGACAGATAGGCAACATCATGAAAGATGGAGAAAACATTGAAGTTGTCAAAAATGTTATCTTAGTTGGTTTAAAAATCAAGACAGTTGGACCAGAAGTCCTGAAATAAGGACAGTACTGCACTGGAAAAGGCACTTTGGAAAGGTCTGCAATCAAAGACCTTTCCGAATTATTGAGGAACAATGATGTCCAAGGACCAAGGTGCATCTGATTCAGGCCATGATCTTCTGATCCCTTCCTATGCATTTGAGAGCTGACTAATGAATACCAATAACAGAATAAGAGTCATTGCCTTTAGCTGTGGTGCTGAAAGAGAGTAGTCAATATCTCAAGTGTTGTCAAACAAGTATGTCTTGAAGAGAGTATAGCTAGAATGTTTCTTGAGAAGAAAGATGACAAAGCTTTGTCTCACATACTTTGGGCACGTAGCTCGGACAGGCTATTTCTTGGAAAGGGACATGGCTGGAAAGGTCATTTAAATAGTAATACCCTAAATACATGGATTGACTCAGTGACTACTGCATTGGCTCTAATGTGTGTGAAAGTATGATGAAGGTACAGGTCAGGACAGGGTTCAGATCTATTGTTCATTAGTTTACTCTGGGTCAAACTGGGCTTAATAGTACCTAACAACAACGATCACTGTGTCCATGCATCTCATTGAGTGCTTTCCTCTCTTTAGTTAGCCTTCTACTTTTCCCAGCAAGACGTTACTGTTTACAGACTGGCCTCCCTTGATATCATGTTCAAAGCTACTGAGAAAAAATAACCACAAAAGTTTTGTTATTCTTGTTTCTAAGAAGTGGGGTAAAATGTCTGTACTAATAACATAAATCTTTTAAAATATTAATTAATAATAGGGGCTGATTGAAACCCAGATGCCAAAGTAGGTTAAGCATTAAATTGATAACAGAAAAGTCAGAAGTTTGCATGCATAAATTTCTCCAAATGGTAAAACATGAAACAGTTTATATTTAAACATATTTTGCCAGTTTTGTTGGTTTGTGTCATCAAGTCAGAATCAACTCATAGCTAACCTACAGTAGGATTTCAGAGGCTTTAAAATGCATCGGAAGAGATCACTCATCCTCCTACAGAGAAGCTAGAAGATTTGAACCTCATGTGTTTGGGATTGCAACAAAGTTTCATCCAGACAACCTAGCAAACTATATGGAAGAGTTATTTTCTGGCTGATGGAGTTGCTATGATTTCAAATTTATTCAACCGAAGGTTAGTATTGGGATGTGTGAGGATAAAAAATTTACTTCTATATGAAAAAAATATTAAAAACCATCTATTGTTTATTTTCCTAACTTAAAGTTTGGAAATAAAGCCCAGGCAAATAATTTTCTTGTGATTTTACACCTGATATATCATAAGCAAATAAAGTCTTGCTGAAAGTTATGCAGAAATGAATGAAACAGTACATTGACAGAGAATTACAAGAAATACAAACTGGGTTTGGAAGAGGTGTGGCACTAGAGACATTATAGTCAGATGGATCTTGGAATAAAGCAAAGAGTATCAAAGGGGTACGTTACTGTGTTTCATTGATTATGCAAATGTGTTTGACTGTGTGAATTACAAATTGTTAACCTTGAGGAGAGTGGGAATCCTAGAACACTTGATTGTGTTTATGAGAAACCTATGCTTGGACCAGGAAGCAGTTCTCATAAGAAAGCAAATAAACACTACATGGTTCAAAGTCAGTAAGAGAATGTGTCAGGGATGTGTCCTGTCTCATACTTTTTCAATATATATGCAGAACACATTATTCAGGAAACTGGGTTTTATGAGGAGGAATGTGGTATCAATCTTGCTTGCTGAAACTGAAGAGGACCTGAAGTTTTTGCTGCAAAATGTCAAGGACTGTAGTCCTTAGTGTGTATTGAAACTCAACATCAAGAAGACAAAGATTCTCACCACTGGGCCAACTGGTAGCACCATGATGGATAGAGAAGAGATGAAGGTTGTTAACAGTTACAGCTTTCTCGACTCCACAACCAACGCTTAGCACCAGCAGTCAGAAAATCAAAAGACAATTTGCATTGGGGACGTCTGGTTTCAGGGACCGGTTCAGAGCACTGAGGAGAAATTACATTAGTCTAGAGACTAAGGTGTGCCTGCTCCAGTCATGGTCTACACAAATACATACACCCAAGAGCTGGGCAATGACTAAAAATGACAGAAGAACTGATGCTGTTGAGTTGTGATGTTGGAGAAGTCTTGAACATACCATCGATCTCCAAGAAAACAAATAGGTCTGTCTTAAAGAGAGTGAAACCAAATTTCTCCTTGGAGACTAGAATTTTAAAGCTCTAGTTCACATACTTTGGCATGTGGCCAGGAAGGAAAAATTCTTGGACAGCACAGGAGAGGAAAACTCCAGAGGAGATGGATTGATGTAGTAACTATGACAATGAGGGTAGGTGTGTTGGAGTTGGAAAGATTGGCTCAGGACAGCATAGGTTTGAGATCTATTGTGCATACGGTCACTATGATAGCACATAACAACAACATATATTTATAGATAATGATGGTTGGGAGTTTTTATGTGTGTGTGCTTTTGTTTGGCTTTTTTTTTTAATGTTGAAATCCTTAAGAGATATTTACGTTTATGGTGTATGTTAGGGATTGCAGTGTAGCTTCTTGCCAATAGACCACCAGAGCTACAGTGTCATATGCTATTAAATAAAAAGAATTCTCATTTTATCACTCTAGATATTACATTAGTTGATCAATTCATGTTAATATTGCTCTAGAAAAGTGACTTAATCCAATCCTACATGCAATAGAAACACTGCCCAATCATGAACCATTCTCATAAGTATTATAGTGCTTGACCTCATTGAGCTCACTATTGTGCCAATTTGTGTCTTTTAGGGTAATTTTGATTTTCATTACCCTCTACTTTACCAGACTTTATGTATTTATCTGAGTAATATTCTTTCTTGATAACATGCCCAAAGAAAATGAGATTATGTTTTATCATCTTTACTTTTAAGGAGTATGTCGGCTACACTCTTTAAACAGATATGCTTGTTCTGTTGATAGTCTAAGGTATATTAAATATTCTTCTCCAATTACACAATTCCAAAACATTTATCTGTCTTTCTTATTCATTGTTCAGCTTTCATAAGCAAATGACGTGACTTAAAATATAGTGGTGTGAGGTATGGTCACCATGATCCTCAATGTGAAATTCTTTTTTTTTTCTTATTATTATTAAATTTTATTAGTTTTAGTGAATATTTACAGAGATTTTGGGTTTTCATCCATTCATTGTTGCACTGTTTTCTCTACCCTCCTCCCCAGTCCATTCTTCTTCCCCTCAACCCGAATGCCTGTTTTTTTTTTGTTTGTTCGTTTGTTTTCATTTTGGCACAGTGCACACGCTTTGATTTTCAGAGTATTCCATGTACTTGGGTGCCCTTTCGAATGCCTGTTTTAATTGTCCAATTGCCACAGTACTTGTCAAAGCCAGTTCTGATTAATCTCCTTTGTCAGCGTGTTCTTTGCTATTCCCTATCTCTCCTCCCTGAGAGAGTCTTCACCCTGATTCATAAGGAAAAGGGGATAGTGTATTCTCTTAGCTACTTCCTGCTGAAAAGGGACGCTGTGGGTTTCAGGGTGAAGATTTTCTCTCACTACTCTAAAGGGCCCCTTTGGCAGTAGGAAACACATAGACTATTATGGAGATTGATTTTGGAATTTAGATGCACTGTTATCAATTGTGCTTAGCCGTACATGTTCACATCCTTGAAGATGTATCATGGAAGTGTTGCAGCCTAGAAGATACAAATTTAACTAACAAGTTAAAAGTACATGAGTCAAAAATTAAAAAGCAATAATATTCCGAGTAGAGGTTCTAATAGTGGCACAAATCAAGTTACAGAGGGAAGGTGATTCTTACAATAAAAGGCCTATAGACTAGTACTTTGTCTATTATAGTGTAGAGGTTAGGAACCACAAGATGTAGAGGCTCAGCTATGTCATTTATGGTTCTTAAGTCCTGGAGGAAATTCCATCTACCATTGGGTTGTTTTACAACTCGGAAGTTCGAATGCAAGGTAGAGGTAAATTAAGGAACTGCTTATGAGGTTTTCCGTCCATTCCAACAACTAAGAAATATTGATCTTTAATCCTTTGAAAATATTTTTTTTCAGCAGAACTATCATGATGTTTATTGGTTCAAGTATGAGAATATTTGTTTTCTTTACATTAATGTATAATCTATGGTGAAGTCTTTGATCTTCATCAGTAAGTGCTTCAAGTCTTGATTTCAGTAAGCAAGACTGAGTAATTAGCAAGTTGACTTCAACCAAATCTTGATTTTTTTCCCCTTTTATCTAAGACTGAGACTTCAAATTTGAAAACACAAAGGGGGAGGAACTTTTGTAAGAAGATACTGATGATTGGTACATGGAATGTGAGAAGCATGAATATAGGAAAACTAGACATTGTAAAGAAATAAATGGAACATAAAAATATTGACATGTTAGGTATTAGCAAAATGAAATGGATTGGCATGGAACATTTTTAATCTGATGATCACATAATCTACTATGCTGGTCATGAAAAGATGAGATAAAAGGCGATCACTTTCACAGTTAAAAAGATCATTTCTAGATCCATCTTGAAATACAATACTGTGAGTGACAGGATAATATCTATATGCATATAAGGAAGACCTGTTAATACCACTATTATTCAAATTCATGTGCCAACAACCAGAACCAAAGAGGAGGACATAGATGAGTTTTATCAACTGTTGAAGTCAGAAATTGGTGGAATATGTAACCAAGATGCATTAATAATAATGGGTGACTGGAATGCAAAAGTTGAGAACCAGAAAGAAGGATCAATACTCGGAAAATATGGACTTGGAGACAGAAATGAGGCTAGGGATAAAACGATGAAATTCTGTACAATCAATGATATATTAATAGAAAATACCTTTTATAAGAACATAAACACAAGCTATAAACATGGATTTCACCTGATGGGATGCCCACAAATCAGGTCAATTAGATCTCTGGAAGGAATCATTGGAGAAGCTCAATATCAACAGTGAAAACTAGGACAAGTGCTGATTGTGGAAAGGACCATCAACTGCTCATATGAAAATTGAAACTAAAGCTAAAGAAGGTTAAATCATATTCATGTTGTTGTTGTTAAGTGCCGTGAGTCGCAGGTAACTCATAGCGACCCTGTGAAGGAGAGTCCTCAACACTTGAGTGTCTTTCATCCTCTCTCCAGGTTCATAGGGTTTCCGGGGGCAAGCTATTATGGAAGTGGATGCCACTCCTCCTTCCAAGCTTGTTTTTATTGGGAATCTCCACCCCACTCTCTGTCCAAATTGGGTAACCAACCATTAACACATTTGACATAATAGTGTCGACCTCACAGCAACCACAAGTTACCACTACGGCAACTTATATACCAGGACTATATGACCTAGAGGAATGTCTGAACAAAAACAATGAAAGACAGTCCAGAGGGCCGCGGATTAAAAGTCACCCAACTTTGGTTTGGTAGAATTGCTTTCTGTCCACTGGACCAGCTGATCTCTGTATGTTGATGTTATTTTTGTTAAGTGCGACCCTATGAAGGAGATTCCTCAATGCTTGGGTGTCTTTAATCCTCTCTCCAGGTTCATAAGGTTTCAAGGGCAAGCTAGGAATCAAAATTTCATCTTGAGTCTATCCACCATGAATTTAAATAAAGTAATTCACAAGTAGATTTTTGAACACTAACGAATGAAGACCACATGAGCTGTGGGAATATATCAAGAATATCATTCATGAAGAATGCAAAAAGTCATTACAAAGAAGGATGATGGAGAAAAGACTAAAATGGATGTCAGAAGAGACTCTGAATATTGCACTAGAGCACTGAAAGCCAAAGCAAAGGGAAAAAAATCAAGATGTTAAGAAGCTGAATAGAAGATTTTAGAGTACCAGAAGAATGTCTGTGTTTTATTGACTATGCAAAGGCATTTGACTGTGTGGATCAAAATAAATTGTGGTTAGCCTTGAGGAAAATAAGAATCCCAGAACACTTTATTTCACTTATGAGAAACCTATATTTGGTTCAGGAAGCAGTCCTCAGAATAGAACAAGGAAACATTGCATGGTTCAAAATCAGGAAATGGGTGTGTAAGGGATGCATCCAATCCTCATACCTTTTCAATATATGCAGAACAGATCATTCAAGAAGCAGGGCTTTATAAAGAGGAATATGGCATCAAAATTTGAGGAAGACTTATCAATAGCCTATGGTTTGCAGATGACACAACCTTGCTTGCTAAAACTGAAGAAGACCTAAAGCACTTGCTAAAAAAGGTCAAGGATTGTAGTTTTCAATATGGATTGAAGCTCAACATTAAGGAAACAAAGATTCTCACCACTGGTCAAATTGGCAGCACCTTAATAGATGGAGAAGAGATTGAGGTTGCTAATAGTTAGAGCTTGCTCAGTTCCACCATCAATACTCTTAACACCAGCAGTCAGGAAATGAAAAGATGAATTGCATTGGGAAAATCTTATCAGGGACCTCTCCAGAGCACTGAAAAGTGACAATATCCATTTAGAGACTGCTGTTGTTGTTGTTGTTGTTAATTACCATCGAGTCATAGGCGACTCATAGCGACCCTATGAATGAAAGACCTGAACACTTATATAACTTTCATTGTTTCTCCAAGTTCATCAGGTTTACAGAGGCAAGCTATTTCAGAAGTGGAAGTCACTCCTGCTTCCAAGTTTGTTTTAATTGGGGAACTCCACCGAACACTGTCCACCAAAGGTAACCATTATTATTACATTTGTCTAGAAACTAAGGTGCTCCTAATCTAGTCCATGGTCTTTACAATTACTTGTTATACTTCAGAGAGCTGAACAATGACTAAGGATGACAGAAGAAGAATTGATGTCTTTGAGAAGTGGTGCTGAAGAAGAATCTCGAACATACCAAGCCAAGAAAACAAATATATCTGCCTTGGAGAGGGTGAAACCAAGTTTCCTCTTAGGAAGCTAAAATTTTGAAGCTCTGCTTCACGTACTTTGGGCACGAGGCCAGGAGAGACCAATCCTTGGAAAAAGATATCATGCTTGGAAGGGTGGATGAACAGTGAACAAGAGGAAGACCGCAGATACGATGGATTACTACAGTAACTGGGGAAATGGGAATTTGTGTGTCAGAATTAGTGAGACTAACTCAGGACAGGGAAGGGTCCAGAGCTCCTGTACTTAGGGTCATTATGAGTCAAAGGCAACTCAATTGCACATAACAACAAAACCAACAGCAGCATATACTTGAACTTTTCATATTATGTACTTAACATGTAGATTAAAGAAATGAAACCCTCACATCTTTCATGTTTCATGACAATATCACTGTTTAAAGGACGACTTTTTGGTATATGCATAGGTTCTTCAAAGGCGCAATTAAAGGTACTGTAATTCTCACTATTTGCAAGATTATCCATAATTTCTTCTCATTTATAGAGTGAAATGCCTTTGCATAGACAATACAGCAAAAGTGAATATCTTTCTGATAGTTTCCACTTTAAGCCAAAAATCATTTGATGTAATTAATGGTTAAAAAAATTATACAGATTCTTAAATATACTATCAATATCATCAAGTAAATTTCAGCTCATACTAATAGAGAAAAATTGTTGCTATATTTTCTTCTATACAAACTTTACAGATGCATATTGCCAAGTTTTTCTACAGATACAGCTGTGTGAGTTCAAACTACCAATTTTTTGTGACCAAGAACTTAATATTTGTGTCCCAAGTACTACTTCCAATAATTATTGTGCCTTGAAAAAGTAGGAAAATTTAGAAGAATATTTATGTCTTCCTGTTGTTGTTGTTGTTGTTGTTGTTATGTGCTGTTGAGTCGCTTGCAACTCATAGCGACCCTATGTACAACAGCCCTAACGTCTGCTATATCCTGTGCCAATCTCACTGTCTCCAACACAACCATCCCGAATACCCCAGTCACTAAATCAATCCACCTCCTGGAGCTCCTGCCCTCTACCATTCCAAGTATGATGTCCCTCTCCAAGGACCAGTCTTTCCTTACAACATGACCAAGGTATGTCAGACGAATCCCCAGAGTACTTGCCTCCATGGAGAAACCAGGTTTAACCCTCTCCAGAATGAATCTGTTTGTTTTCTTAGCAGTTTATTGTACACTCAATACTCTTCTCCACCACCACAGCTAAAAGGCATCAATTCTCCTTCTATCCTCCCTAGTCATTGTACAGCTTGCTGACGCAAGTGACTGCAAAGACCCTGGTCTGTATCAGATACACCTTAGTCTCCAGAGAAACACTATTGCTCTTCAGTACTTTAGAGAGATCCCTAAGAGCCGACTTTCCCTTGACAGTACGTCTTAATTTCCTGGCTGCTGGTGCCAAGTGTTGACTGTGGATACAAACAGACTAAAGCTATGAACAATCTCAATTTCTTCACCATCCATCCTAATGCTGCCAATTGGTCCAGAGGTTGTGTCATCTGCATAACGCAGATTGTTGATAGTTCTTCCACCAATCCTGATGCTGCATTTCTCCTCCTAGAGCCCAGCCTCCCGGATGATCTGTTCTGCATACAGGTTGAAAAGGTATGGAGACAGGACACATCCCTGGCATACACCCTTCCCAATTTTGAACCATGCAGTGTTTTCTTGCTCTGTTCTGACAAATGCCTTTTCGTCCAAGTATAGGTTTCACATTAGCACGATCAAGTGTTCTGGTATTCCCATTCTTCGCAGAGTCAGCCACAGTTTGTTATGATCCACACAGTCAAATGCCTTATGTCTTAAAATATTTTAATCTGAAATATGATATCCCGTTCAGAAGCAGACTATTCGAAGTTTGATCACAATTAACAAAAATATAGTCTACCAAGCTGATCCTTAAAGATTGTACAGTAAAAAGGAAAAACAATACTTTCATCTATTAAAAATAATGTTGTTGCTGCTGCTGTTGTTAGATGGTCAATTGTTATCCATAGTGACTTTATGAACCATATATCTGAAACTTGTACTGTCTTGTACTTTCCTTGTAATCTATGATATGCTTCAGCTTATTGTTACAGTAACAGTTTCAATAAAACTAAGTAGGGATCTTTCTCTCTTTCTTTGACCCTTCAACTTTACTACCATGATATCTTTTTCCTAAAACTGTTGTTATTTCATACCATAGGGTTAGAACAGACCCTTACCTGACCTTCTGGTGGGTTTTCAGAGGAAGTTACTCATATGAGAGGATATGGCCCATCCTTCTCCCTCAGAGCACCTGGTGGCCTCGGACTGCGGGCCTTCAGGATTGCAGGGCAGCTTCTTGCGACTAGACCACGAGACCTCCCTTTTTCTAGGACTATTTTGTTCCAATAGCATTCCCAAAGTATGTAAGACAAAGTCTCATTTCCCTTGCTCTTAAAATGCATGCTGACTTTATTTTATCTAGGATAGATAAGGAAATGGCAAAAAATAAGGCTCCAGGAATAGATGGTATACCAATTGACATATTTCAGTTAACAGATGCTGCAATGGACATGCTCACCAAGTTGTGACAAGAAATCTGGAGAACAACCACTTGGCCAACT
>NW_006399887.1:8739433-8740947 GCF_000299155.1 Elephantulus edwardii | reverse complement strand
AGATACATAATATCTATTTAGGAATAAATATATATTTATGCTTTTCTCTTTGTTGTTGTTGTTTTTGTTGTTATGTGCCGCCAAGTCGCCTGCAACTCATAGCGACCCTGTGTACAACAGCCCTAAACTCTGCTCTATCCTGTGCCAATCTCACCATCTCTGACACACCTACCCCCATTACCCGAATCACTGAATACATCCATGTCATTGAGGGTCTTCCTCTCCTGCGCTGCTCTTCACTCTCCCAATCATGACGTCCTTCAAGAACTGCTCCTGCCTTGCAACATGTCCAAAGTATGTCAGATGATGTTTCAGAATCCTTGCCTCCAAGGAGCAGCCTGGCATCACCCTCTCCAGGACAAATATGTTTGTTTTCCTAGCAGTGCATGGTTTATACAGTACTCTTCTCCAGCACCACAGCTCAAAGACATCAATTCTCCTTCTGTCATCCCTAGTCATTGTCCAGCTCTCTGATGCATTGCAAATGTTTTCAAAGACCGTGGCATGTATCAGGCACACATTAGTTTTCAGACTGACATTGTTGCACTTCAGCACTTTAGAGATCTCTCTAACCACAGACTTTCCTATAGCAACATGTCTTTTAATTTCCTGGCTGCTAGTGCCAAGAGTTTTGATTGTGGAGCCAAGCAAAACAAAACTGTGAACAATTTCAATCTCTTCACCATCCATTATGATGCTGCCAATTGGCCCAGTGGTGAGAATCTTTGTTTTCCTGACATTGAGTTGCAATCCATATTGGAGACTGTAGCCCCTAACCTTCCACAGCAAGTGCTTCAGGTCCTTTTCAGTTTCAGCAACCAGGGTTGTGTCACCTGCATAACTCAGATTATTGATGATTCTTCCTCCAATCTTGATGCTCCATTTCTCTTCATAGAGCCCAACCTCCCCTATAACCTGTTCTAGGGATAGATATATAATTTATATTTAAGAATAGAGGATTGGTGGAAGACCTATCAACAATCTGCATTATGCAGATGGCACAACCCTGTTTGCTGAAACTAAGGAGGACCTGAAGCACTTGCTGCAGAGGGTCAAGGACTGTAGTCTTTAATATTGATTGAGGCTCAATATCAGGAAGACAAAGATTCTCACCACTGGACGATTTGGCAGCATTAGGATGGATGGTGATTGAGATTGTTCACAACTTAATTTGCTTGCTGTAAGGAAGGACCGGTCTTTAGAGAGGGACATCTTGCTTGGGAGGGTGGAGGGACAGTGCAGGAGGGGAAGGCCCTCTATAAGGTGGACTGATTCAGTCACTGGGGTAATCGGGATGGGTGTTTTGTAGGCAGTGCTATTGACCCAGGATAGAGCAGAGTTTATGGCTGTTGTACATATTTATTTAGGAATAGATATATAATTTGAAGCCTGTCTACAACTATCGACATTTATCAAAGTTTCCAAAGGCATGTTGTTTAGTAAGTAATTGCCACTCCTGCTTCTAAAATTTCTATTTAGGGATACATATTATTTTATTTTAGAATATCTATCTA
>NW_006399887.1:8734576-8739333 GCF_000299155.1 Elephantulus edwardii | reverse complement strand
AGGGACATCATGCTTGGGAGGGTGGAGGGACGGCGCAGGAGGGGAAGGCCTTCTATGAGGTGGATTGATTCAGTGACTGGGATAATTGGGATGGGAGTATGGGAGTCAGTGCGATTGGCTCAGGACAGAGTGGAGTTTAGGGCTGTTGTACATAGGGTCGCTATGAGTCGCAGGCGACTCGATGGCACATAACAACAACAACAAAAAAGGGATAGATATCTTAGTTCTTTTTCAAATAGTTGTTTTTATGTGCCTTTGAGTCACCTGCAATTCATAGCAACCGCTATACAATAGCTCTGAAGACTGTCGTATCCTGACCCAGTCTCTCTGACTCCAGTACGTCTACTCCTATTCTCCCTGTCACTGAGTCAGTCCATCTCATCCAGAGTCTTCCTCTGCTGTGCTGTCCCTTCCCCCTTCCAAGTTGTCCTTCTCCAAAGACTAGGCTCTCCTGGATACATGCCCAAAGTATATGAGGTGGACCTTCAAAGTTCTAGCAGCCAAGGAGAAACTATAGCAAACCATAATATAGTAATATTCTTCACCATCATCATAATTCAAAGACATCAGTTCTTCTTGGATCTCTCTTATTCTTCATCCAAGTTTCCGTATATATGAAACTATTAAAAATAGTAAGATTTAGGCCGGTTTCACCTTGATCTTTTAACTGAATTTTTTTTTGCTTTAACATTTTGTGAAAGTCTTTAGCAATATCTTTTCCCACTGCAATATGTTATTTACTTTCTTGACTGCTGCTACCATGTCAATTGACAGTGAATATATCTTGATGACATAGCTATAGAGACATTTTCTGTAAGTACTAAAGTAACTCTAGTAACAAAGTGGGATTTCTTGCAATAAAGAAAGAAAAAATAATCATTTACTCTGAAAATTTCAATGTAAGTAGTGATGGGAACAGAGCAAAAGGACAATACTACTGTTAACACCCTTCCATCATTTGCTTTACCAAGAAAAATATCCCTCCAAGAGGAGACCCAGTTGACATTTCTAACCTTTTTGGAGAGGACCTTGATGTATAGCTATGATTTCTATTTAGAGAATATTTAGAAACACATTCTTGAACATATATTGTACACAAATAAAATAAAAATGACATTCAGTACAATGTATGTGTGTATACATATAGATTAATAAACATAAACATGTATATAAAGGTGATTCTCAATCATACTGGTGTGTGCTGTGGAGTCAGAAATGAACTATAGCTGATCCTCCAGTGGGTTTTCAGAGGCACAGAAAGAAATTGCTCATCTTTCCTCTGACCAGCTGGTAGATCCAAGCCATATGCCTTTGAGATTGCATCACAATATCTGACCCCTAGGCCACCAAAACTCTGTACATATGTGTGTGTATACGTATGCATGTATGTATGCTGTTGTTATGTGCCATTGAATCATCTATAAGTCATAGCAACCCTATGTATGGAAGCTCTGAACCCTGCCCTATCCTGAGTCAGAGTTACTGACTTGGACACACCTACTCCCATAACCTCAGTTTTCTCGTCAATACATCTCATCCAGGGTCTTCCTCTCCTGTGATGTCTGTTCACCATTTCAAGCATAGTATCCTTCTCCAAGGACTGGTATCTCCTGACCACGTGTCCAGAATGTGTGAGAAAGAGCTCCACAATCCTAGCCTTCAAGAAAAAACTTGGTTTCACCCTATCCAAGACAGACCTATTTGTTCTCCTGGCTCTTCATGGTATGTTCAATACTCTTGTTCAGCACCACAACCCAACAGCATCAATTATTCTTTTGTCATCGTTAGTCATTGTCCAGCTATCTGATACACAGCAAGCACTTGCAAAGACCATGACTTAGATCAGGCATACCTTAGTCTCTAGACTAATGTCATTTCTCCTCAGTGCTCTGGATGGGTCCCTGACACCAGACATATGCAATGCATTTCATCTTTTTATTTCCCCATGCCAAGAGTTTTGACTGTAGAGCCAGGCAAGTTGAAATTCATGACAACCTCAATCTCTTTGCCATCCATCCTGGTGCTGTCAATTGGCTGAGTAGTGAGAATTTTTGTGTTCTTGATGTTTAACTTCAATGCATATTGAAGACTACAGTCCTTTATGTTCTGCAGCAAACACTTCCAGGCTCTCCTCAGTTTCAGCAAACAAAGTTGTATCATCTGAATAGCACAGGTTGTTGACATGTCTTCCTCCAAATCTGATGACACACTCCTCCTTATGAAGCCCAGCCTCCTGTTCTGCATTATTAATTGAAAAAGTTTGAGGATAGGACGCATCCCTGGCAAACTCCTTTCCTAATTTCCCTGCTCTGTTTTGATGACTGCCTCCTGGTCTAAGGATAGATTTCACATGAGCACAATCAAATGTTTTGGGATCCCCATTATTTTCAAGGTTAGTCACAATTTGTGACCTACACAGTAAAATGTCATTGCATAGTCAATGAAGCACAGATATAATTCCTCTAGTATTCTTTGCTTTCAGCCAAGATCCATCTGACACTGGCAATAACGTCTGGAATACCATGGTCTCTTCTAAATCTAGTTTTTAATTCTGGTAGTTCTCTGTCAATGTACTGTTCCAGTCATTTTTGGATAATCTTCAGTACTATTTTTCTTGTATGTGATATTAGTGATATTGTTCACTAATTTCCACAAAATCAAATCACCTTTTTTCGGAATAGGAATATAATTGCCCTCTAGATTTCTTAGCACAACCTGGTGAGCATGTTCAGGGCTGTATCTGATTATTGAAATATGTCCATTGATATGCCATCAACTCCTGGGACTTTGATTTTTACGATTTCTTCAGAATAACTTGAACTTCCTTCTTCAATACCACTGCCTCTTGATCATACTTTTTTTCCATGAAATTCTTTTGTTTCAGCCTATTCTTTTGTTATAGTGATTTTGTATACTCCTTCCATCTTCTAATCTTCCAGAACCATTTAATTTTCTGCTCAAAGCATCCTTAATTATGAGGCTTGACTTGTTCTTCCATTCATTCAGGTTAAGAAATGCCAAGTCTGGCTCTTTGAATTGTCTATCTCCAGCTTTATGCACATTTCATTGTAATATTTTACTCTTTTTTCTCTAACTGGCCTTTGAAATCTTTTGTTCAGCTCCTTAACTTCTTCATTTCTTCCTTTGCTTTGGCTTCTCAGCTTTCTAGTTCAATATTCTGAGTCTCTTCTGGCATCCATCTTGGTCTTTTCTTCCTTCCCTGTCTTTTAATGACTTTTGGCATTCTCCTGAATGATATCCTTAATATCCTTCTACAGCTCATCTGGTGTTTTCTCATTAGTGTTCTAAGTCTAAAGTCTACACCTGAGATAGTTTTGAAATTCAGATGGAACAAAGTAAAGGTCAAATTTTTAGTTCCTGTGACTTTAACTTTCTTTAGCTTTAGTTTAAATTTGTATGTGAGTAGCTGATGGTCTGTTCCACTATCAGTATCTGGCCTAGTTATTGCCGCTGATAATGAGCTTCTCCAATGACTCTTTCCATAGATGTAATCAGTTTGATTTGTTTGCATACCATCAGGGGAAATCTATGGGTATAGCCTGTGTTTATGTGTCTTATAAGAGGTATTTGCTATGAATAAATAACTTATTGTGCAGAATTCTATCATTCTATCCCCAGCCTCATTTCTGTCACTGAAGCAAAGTTTTCTGACTACTGATCCTTCTTCCTGGTTCCCACCTTTTGCATTCCAGCCCCCCTTTATTATTAATGCATCTTTCTGCATGTTTGATCTATTTCTTTCTACAGAAGTTGGTGTAGACATCATCCATTTTCTCCTTTTTGGCTCTCATTGTTGGTGTATATATTTAAATGATAGTGGTATTCATTTGACTTCCTTGTATGTATATGAATATTATCCTGTCATTCAAAATCTTTTCATTCACGATGGATCTAGCAACGATTTTTTTAACTGAAAGTATCCCGATTTTTCCTCACCTTTACATCTCCAGCATAATAGATTATATGATTCTGATTCAAAACACCCCATGCCAGTTCATCTCATTTCACCAATACCTAGTATATCAATATTTATGCATTGCATTTCTATCTTTTAACAATTTTCGATTTCCCCACATTCAGACTTCTCACATTCCATGTTTCATTGACTAGTGTCTGATTACAACAGTTCCTCCTTTTGTGTTTCCATATTTAATGGCTCAGTCTCAGTTGTCATATCTGCCAGTCTGTTCTAAGTGTGCTCTATTGTACTTACTATTTTGAAGGCCTACTATTTTATAATGACCAATCCCCTTCTTCCTACTCTGTCTTAATTTGAATGTTAAGGTTTAGTATCTAACAAATAGTATTTTACAGGAAGGAGCAGATGAAAGATATTTTGCAATTATAGTAGTAAACAGTAGATTCAGTCTCATTTTCCCACCCTGGCAAATGTGCCTTGAACCATCCCTTTCTCTGTCCCATCAGCATCCACTTCCACTCCTGCCTACCCCATTCAACACTCTCCTCTTACTATACAGCCCTTGATATGATAAGTTAATTCTCAATTCATTTCCGTGATACCTAAAGCCTTGTGCTGCTACTGGAAAATATATATGTATATATGTGTATCAAAACAAAAATGTCAGCAGTCAACGTTTTGGGAATCACAGAAGCCAAGAAAGCTTAAGATACAAACTGTCAGATCATGGGTTGGACAATGGAAGATATTTTCTAAAGGGACTTGGTAGATGAGAAGGGTTATCCTGGTGGAGGGTGGAGCTGGGAAGTAAGTGGGT
>NW_006399887.1:8725206-8728194 GCF_000299155.1 Elephantulus edwardii | reverse complement strand
TATCTCTATCTCTCTCTGTCTCTATCTCTCTCTGTCTCTCTATCTCTATATCTCAATCTCGATCTCAATCTCTATCTATATAATGTTGTTGTTCAACTTTGAGTTGGAACTGATCCATAGCTGGCTCCTTTCAGTCTGGTTTCAGAGGCAGTTAATCACACAGAAGATTGTCCATCCTTCTTCAATGGAGCTGCTGGTGACCTTGAATTGCATGCACAGTTTCTTGCTACTAGGCCACAAGAACCCATACAGATAGATACATGGTTCTGATCCACCAGTTTTTGTGCATGAGAAAGGCGAGCTTTCTCTTCTTTTTGTATTTACAGTCTCAGAAATCCAGTGGAATGTTGCTATGTGTCTGAACCAACTTGATCACAATAAGACTGACATATATTTCCTTTTTGTCTGTCATGTTGGAAGTATTTCTGGAAACTATGCTTCAGTGTCTTTTTTTACTTATAGTATTTCATATTTTATAAGTACATATCACAATACTATGTTTATGTATCTGTTTCTAGAAGAAAATACTTTCTTTTCTGAGATTTTTGTTCCCTTTGGATAGAAAAATTTTCTATTATGTCTGATATCAAAACTAAAATGTATTGCCAGCATTCACCCATACTCTGTTATTTCTTTCTTCTTTTTCTTTAAGAACACACACACACACACACACCCCTGTCACAAATGATTTAGCCATCTTTGTTTTATTTGTATTTGGGAGAGAGAGGAAATTAATGTTTTCTGTCAGTCTTCCCTGCTTAATTGTAATTCATAAGCATTCAGCTGTAAGTTGCAAACATTTTCCATTTAAATGAATGAGTTACATTATAATTTTAATGGCTGCTTAAAATTTCATAATGCATGTACTATCATTAACATAACTATTCTCTATGACATATATGATGTACATTTATGTGGCTTCCAAATACTGTCATTGTAATAGTATAATGAATAAATTCTCCTATGAATTCACCTTTTTTTGTGGTGTGATTATCTCATTAGGATAAATTACAAAAAAAGGTTTAGTTCTAATGAGAAAGAGGAATATTCTCCATTCATCATTTTATTAACTCTTTCATATACTTGTTTCATATCCTTGAGCAAATTTCTTAGCAAATTTGAGCCTTTCTTTTCTTATGTGTACCAAAAAACTACTACAAATATTGTATTATTGCTGATTTTATGGAATAAGCATCCCCTCTTTCACACAGTGTAAGCATTAAACAGGTTTATTTATTATTAGTACTTGAATAAAAATAGATATTTTAAAATAGTACATAATGCTGGTAGTAATTAGCCTACAAGCCAATTTTAGTGTCTTGAAAATTACATATCATTACTAAGTTTGTAAAGATTTTGAAGCCATTCTCTTTAATAAATAAATTCACTGCCGGAGTGACTGCATCAAGAAACTTCAGTAAGATTGAGATCATTAGAATGGTAAAGGACAGGGAAACTTTTGATTGGTTTTTCGTAGAACTTTCATGAGTTGAGATCAATTCAATGGTACCAAGAAACAAGTTCCATTAAAATGTCTAATTCTTTTATATAACTGCTTTTATGATGTGAAAGATAAACTATATTTATTTTTTTTAAAGACTCAAATGAGAAGGAGAAAATTAAAAAAAATTGGAGAGGAATAAATTTGTGTGAAATAGTCATTATCTGATAATAAGTCATACCAAATGTCTTTATAATTAAGAGTGTGACACCGGTACAGAAATAAAACCACTGCTTCAGTTTAAATGTGGATGATAGAAGAGTGTATGAACAAGCACTTACATGATAATGATCTCTATTTGCTTTAGATACATAGAAGTATCACATTTTTAAATTTAATTTTCCTTCAGAAACTCTGAGTTTAAGTATAAAAGATTATAATCTTTGTCTCATTGTAAAATGCTTTCCGTGACTTCAAGTACAGGTCCTTACTCTACAGCAAACCATGGAGAAAGGAAGTAATGAATAGGTTTTTCTAATGCCATTAATATCAAATTTTTATCTATAAAATTATTTTCTATCTAGTGAAAATCCTACTTCCTATGAAATTTTCTTCCATTCGTAGGCTATATATGTTTCATAAACTCTGAGCCTTTAGGATAAGTTTCATCAGTAGTTTTTAGAGCTTGAATAACTAACTTTCCATATTCTGTTTGCTGAGGGATGAGAGAATATGACCAGAATCTAGACACTGATTAAATTCAGAGGGAAAAAAACTAAAGTGATACCACATTAACTTCTAGAGAAATGTGAGAAACCTCATAAAATTACAAAACCTAAGTGTTCCAGTTTCTCCACAGCCTCTGCTGCTCTGTTGAATTTTGCTATTCTTACTGCAGTGATATGATATCTCGTAGTTGTTTTGATTTGCATCTCTCTTAGACAGAGAGAATGTAAATATTTCTTCATGTATTTCTTTGCCATCTAATGTCTTCTTTGTTGAAGTGTTTGTCCATATCCTGGGCCCATTTTTCAATTGGGTTGTTCACCTTTATCTTGTTATGTCGCTCTGTTGTTGTTGTTGTTATGTGCCATCGAGCCACTTGCAACTCATAGAGGCGCTATGTACAACAGCCCTAAACACTGCTCTATCCTGGGCCAACCGCACTGCCTCTGACACACCCATCCCTATTACCCCAGTCACTGAATCAATCCACCTCATAGAGGGTCTTCCCCTCTTGCATCATCACTCCACCCTCTCATGGATGACGTCCCTCTCCAAGGACAGGTCCCTCCTAACAACATGTCCGAAGTATGTCAGACGAAGCCCCAAAATCCTTGTCTCCAAGGAGCAGCTCGGTTTAACTCTCTCTAGACTGAATCTGTTTGTTTTCTAGGCAGTCCATGGTACATTCAATACTCTTCTCCAGCACCACAGCTCAAAGCCATCAATTGTCCTTCTATCCTACCTAGTCATTGTCCAACTCTCTGACACATAACAGGTGACTGCAAAGACCAAGGCCTGTGTCAGATGCACCTTAGTCTCCA
>NW_006399887.1:8722129-8723924 GCF_000299155.1 Elephantulus edwardii | reverse complement strand
TTGCTTTGTCATTTTGTGCTGCCTTTTGGAATCTTGTGCTCAGCTCTTTAGTATCTTGGATTCTTCCTTGTGCTCTGTGCTCCAGTGCAATATTCAGAGTTTCTTCTGATATCCATTTTGATATTTTTTTCCTTCTGTCTTTGTAATGACTGTTTGCACCTTCTGTTTTTGTTATGACTGTTTGCACTCTTCCTGGATGATACCTTTGACATCCTCCCACAACTCATTAGGTCCTTACTCATTAGTGTGCAAGACCTCACACTTGTTGCTGAGATGGTTCTGAAATTCAGGTGGGTTGAACTAAAAGTCATATTTTGGTTCCAGTGTATTTGGTTTAATTTTCCTCAGCTTCAGCTTGAACTTGAATATGAGTAATACGTGGTCTGTTCCACAATCCACTCCTGGCCTAGTTTTCACAGCTGATATTGAGCTTCTCCAGCGGTTCTTTGATGGCACTCTAGTAGTCTAGATTACTCTAGAAGAAGTCCCTTACCAGACATGTCATTGCCAAATATTCATTCCTAGTCTTTGGTTTTCCTTTTTACCCTGTTAGAGAAGTTTTTGATGTGCGTAGGGATTTGAGTCTGTAACCTTTATTCCCTGCTGGTGGGAGTGTAAAATTGTGCAACCACTATGGAAAGCAGTAAGGGGCTTTCTCAAAAAGTTGCAAATAGAAATACCATTTGACCCAGCAATTCCACTAAGGGGAATATACCCTAAAGAAACCATACCTTTTACCCAAGCAGAAATATGCACACCCATGTTTATTGTGGCTTTGTTCCCAATTACAAAGAGTTGGAAACAACCCAAGTACGTATCAACAATTAATGGATAGAGAAGCTGTGGTATATTCACATAGTGGAATAATATGCTGTATTGAAAAACAAGGAACTCATGAAATATTATACAAAATGGGCAACCCTGGAGGACATTGTGCTGAGTGAAATGTCTCAGTCACAAAAGGACAAATACTGCATAGTTCCACCGTTATAAGAAGGGACTGACATTGAAGTTGGGGGAACCTAAGAAACAAAGGGATAAATAATGTATACTGCCTTGAAACAGATGAGGGAGACAGCTGTTTAAAAGGAATATATGACTAGGTTTTATTTTAATTAAAAGATTCCAGAAAAAGAAATGCATAACAAAGTGGACTGTGGACTTGAGGGAGAGGGGGATTGTATAATATTGACAGATTTTTTTTTCTTTTCAAAGAGAAAAATGAACTGGGTAGGTTGAGGTGGACAGGGAGGAAAATGCAACAATGAATTAATGAGGGGAAAAAAATAAATGGGAGGAATATGGTGTAAAAAATTTAAAAGTCTTTTAAAAATTACAGAACATACAGTACCAAATATCAATGAATTCTGCCCATTCACCCACTCAAAAATATTAACAATTTGAAAAATACCATATAACATGGATTGGATAGAGAACATTTTACTGGCTATTCAGTCTCATAAGGACAAATACTGCACGGACTATTATTGCAAAAAAATAGAAGGATTACTGTTAAGATGTGTACAGACCTCCAAAGGGAAAGAAGAGAAAGTAGAGAAGATGAGGGTAAGAAGAGAGAGAATCAGAAGGTGGCATATTTTGGAGGGAAGTGGGAGGGTTAAAGGAATTAGAAAAGATCCAGTAGGTACCTGAAAAGACTTAGAAATAGGGGAATAGATCAATGGTGATTAAGTTTATAAAACAAAAGTGTGGGAACAATTGTTTTTAGGGTTTTTTTAATAGTTTTTTTATTAGGAAAAACATATTGGGGATACAAGGAGGTGAGGGTTGGGGG
>NW_006399887.1:8713502-8721084 GCF_000299155.1 Elephantulus edwardii | reverse complement strand
CCCCCCCCCCAGGTGCCTGTCGGGGCCTGGGTTTCAGCTGTCCACACCACAGCAGTGGGCAACGAGCTTAAAGCCCCTGATGGCTCTGGGCGCTGACTCTCACCAGTGGCTATGGATGAAGTCACAGGCAATTTTCAGAGTGTGGGAACAATTGTATGAAGCATAATGTGAATAAAGAAATTTGGAAAACAATGTGTTAGATTTTTGTATGTAGACCAAAAAACTTTAAAAACACAAAAAATGCTAGGAATTAAAGTATTTTAGTCTTTTTTAAAACAAATTTTGTAACTCAGAAATAGAAAATTTATTCTTTCCAGCAAATATTGCTGACTTTCATATACAGTTTTCACATTCTTGAGTAAGTAAATAAAAAGCAATATTTATTGTTTTTGTCATGTGCCATTGAGTGGCCTGTGATGCATAGCGCCCCTATGTACAGCAGCTCTGAAGTCTGCCCTGTCCTGAGCCAGTCTCACTGACTCCAACACAACAATACCCATTGCCCCAGTCACTGTGTCAATCCATCTCATCCAGGGTCTTCCTCTCCTGTGCTGTCCCTCCACCCTTCCAAGAATGAAGTCCTTCTCCAAGGATCATCTCTCCTGGCCGTGTACCCAAAGTATGTGAGTCGGGGTTTCAAACTCCTAGCCCTTAAGGAAAAGCGTGGTTTCACTCTCTCCAAGACAAACATATTTGTTTTCTTGGCAGTCCGTGGTTTGTTCAATACTCTTCTCCAGCACCACAATTCGAAGACATCAGTTCATTTTCTGTCATCCTTAGTCATTGTCCTGCTCTCGGACACATAACAAGTATCTGAGAAGACCATGTCTTGGATTAGGCAAACCTTTGTCTCTAAACTGCCATTGTTGCTTTTCAGCACTCTGGAGTGATCCCTGACAGAAGATTTTCCCAATGCAGTGTGTCTCTTTATTTCCTGACTGATGGTGTTAAGAGTGCTGTTTGTGGTGCTGAACAAGCTGTAACTGTTAACAACCTCAGTCTCTTCTCCATCTGTCATGGCACTGCCAATTTGCCCAGAGTTGAGAATATTTGTTTTCTTGATGTTGAGCTTCAATTAATGTTGAAAACTACAGTCCTTGACCTTCTGCAGCAAGCACTTCAGGACTTCTTCAGTTTCAGCAAATAAGGTTGTGCCATCTGCATAAAGTAGGTTGTTGATGATTCTTCCTCCAATCCTGATGCTACATTCCTACTCATAAAACCCTGCCTCCCGAATGATCTGTTCTGTATACTTCTGTTCTGATCTGTTCTGAAAAGGTGTGGAGACAGGATGCATCCCTGACACACTCCTTTGCTGATTTTAAACCATGCAGTGTTTCCCTGCTCTGTTCTGAAGGCCGCTTCATAGTCCAAGTATAGGTTTAGCATAAGCACAATCAAGTCTTCTGGGATTCCCATTATGCTCAAGATTAGCTACGATACGCTGTTTTCCACACAGTCAAATACCTTAGCATAGTCAATGAAACACAGATAGACATTCCTCTGGTACTCTTTGCTTTCTGCCAAGATCCATATGACATTGGCAATAATGTCCCTGGTGCCATGACTTCTTTCTAAACCCAGCCTGTATTTCTGGTAGTTCTTTACCAATTTACTGTTCAAGTCTTTTCTGAATAATCTTTAGTAGGATTTTGCTACTGTGTTATATTAATGATGTTGTTTAATAATTTCCACACTCTGTCGGGTCACCTTTTTTTTGAGTGGAAATAAACATGGATCCTTTCCAGTCAATTGGCCAGGTAGTTGTCCTCCAGATTTCTTGGCAAAACTTGGTGAACACAAACAAGCAGTGCATCAACTATTTGCTGAAATTTGTCAATTGGTATTCCTTCAATTCTTGGACTTTGTTTTTTGCCAAGTCTTCAGAGCGATCTGCACTTCCTCCTTCATCACCATTGCCTCTTGCTCATATGTTTCTTCTGTGCCAGTCAAACTTTTTGGTAACAATGACTCTGTATACTCCTTCCATCTGCTTTCAATGCTTCTGGAATTATTCAGTATTCTTTCCATGGCATCTTTAAGAATTTCAATTTGCGGCTTGAATTTATTCTTTAGTTCTTTTAGCTTATGAAATGCTGCATAAGTTCAGCCTTTTTTATTTTCTGACTCCAGCTCCTTGCACATTTCAGTATAATACTTTGCCTTGTCTTCCCGAGTAGCCCTTTGAAATCTTCTATTCAGCTCTGTAACTTCTTGATATCTTCCCTTTGCTTTGGCTTCTTGGTGCTCTAGTGCAATATTCAGAGTCTCTTCTGATCCATGTTGGCCTTTTTGTCTTCCTTTTTAGTAATGACTTGTTGCATTCTTCAGGAATGATATTCTCGATATCTTCCCTTGAGTATCTGTTCTTTGTTCATTAATGTTCAAGGCCTCAAACCTATTCCTGAGATAAATTAATGTGAGATAGGCTCAAGGTCACATTTTCATTCCTGTGGATATGATTTAGCCTTCTTTAGTTTTAATCTGAACTTTCATTTGAGCAGTTGATGATCTGTTCCACAATCAGCACCTGACCTCATTTTACTGCTCATATTGAACTTCTCCAACAGTTCCTTCCACAGATGTAATCAGTATGATTCCTTTGTATCCCATAAGGATAAATCCATATGTATAGCCTGTATGTTTCTTATAAAAATTATTTGCTATGAATAAATAATTGACTTTACAGAATTCTATCATTCTATCCTCAGACTCATTTCTGTCACCAAGTCCTTATTTTCTGACTACTAATCTTTATTCCTGATTTCCAAGTTTTGCATTCCAGTCACTCATTCTTATTAAAGCAACTCGGTTATATGTTTGATTGATTTCTGGCTGCAGCACTTGATAAAAATCATCTATTTCCTCCTCTTTGGCTCTGGTTGAAGATGCATAGATTTTAATGATAATGGTATTAACAGGTCTTCCTTGTATGCATATGGATATTATATTCTCACTCACAATAATGTATTTCAAGACGGATCTAGAAATGGCCTTTTAAGCTATGAAAATGACGCCATTGTTTCTCACCTTTTCATCTCCAGCATAATAGATCATATGATCTTGAGATTCAAAATGTCCCATACCAATCCATATCATTTCACTAATACCCAACATGTCAATATTTATGCATTCTATTTCTTTCCTTATTGAAGTTATAATCAGATCCATAAAAATGTACAAATAAAATCCAATATCAGTTCCCTAACAGAAATTCTCAGAAAAATAGGGCTATTGGTTTTGTTATTGTTGTTATTATGTTGCTATGAACCATCAACTTGAATACAACTCATAGTAACTCTATGAACAAAAGACTTTAACCCTAATCTGTCCTGTGCCATTGTCCTCATCTCTGACATTGTAAAAAACAGTGTTGCTGTTAATGAGTTAATCCTTTTCACTAAGGATTTTCCTTTTTTTTACTGACCTTTCATCGTTCCAACAGAAGGTTTGAATTTGTTTTTTAGTTCCTTCAACTTGAGAAATGCTGACTTTTTTAGCTCTTTGTACATTCTATTAAAATAATTTGCTTTGCCTTTTTAAACAGCCCTTTGAAATCTTCACTTCAGATCTTCTACTACAACAACCCTTCCTTTGTTTTAATTTCTCAACGCTTTAGTGCATTTCATTTATATATATGTTGCTTGTTGTTGTTGTTATGTGCCGTCGAGTTGCTTGCGACTCATAGCGACCCTATGTATAACAGCCCTAAACTCCGCTCTGTTTTTGCTGGGTTTGGTTTTTTTTGTTGGTTTTGTTTGTTTGTTTGTTTGGGTTTTTTTGTATAATGTGAGGTGTTTATCTTGCTTGAGTTTTCAACAGACAATTTTCCAATTTTACCAACATCATTTATTAAACAGACTTTCATTTACCCACTTAACTGACTTAATCTCCTTGTCAAAAATCAGTTGCCCATAAGAAGATGAGTTTATTTCTGGTTCTCAGTTCTAGCTTTATTGCAATTTTCAGAGTCTCTTTGACATGCATTTTGGTTCTTTCTTTCTCTTCTGCTTATGTAATGATCTTTTGTTATGTTCATAGACTCATCTGATCTCCTGTCATTAGTTTTCACTTTTTCAACCTGTTGTTATTAGGTGACAACAAAATGGCTCTGACACATAATGGCTCCATGTGCAGGAGGGTGAAACTCTTCCCATCCTGTGATATTGTCACACTTTCTGCAGTATTTGAGTCTGTTGCTGTAGTCACTATGCCAGTCCAGCTCACTGAAAGATGTTCTTTATTTCAATGACTCCCTACTTTTCCATGTAAGATATTCTTCTTTGATGATTGAACTCTCTTAATTGAATACACGAAGAATGTGAAACAAATTCTCAACATCCTCACTTCTATGGAGAAATCTTTTTGCATTTCTTAGAAGACTAATTTGTTCTCTTGACACTCTATAATTCCCTCACTATTTTTTTACCAATACCACTATTCAAAGATCCACTGTTTATTCTTTTTATCACTGATAATAATTTATTTCAAGATATATCTTGAAATGACCTTTTGGGTATAATGGTGAGATCGTTCTTCAGTTTGACTTTTTTGGTACAGAAGACTATTATGATTTTCCTTTTCATAATAGTTAATATCAGTTTATTTCAGATCATTTATACCAAAGATATTGATAATTATGTGTTCCTCTTAATTTTTTAAGACTTTCAATTTTCCTAGAACTGAGATTTTGGCTTCAGACTTGGAGCCTTCAAAATTGTGAAATTTATCTGTCATTTTGTTGGATTTGGGGAATGATCTGCAAATTGTTAATGACTCTATAGATTAAATGTTGATATTCTTGGCTGTTAATCATTATATTATTAATACAGTATTCGTCTGTCAGTTTACTGCACTGAAATAACCTGTGGAATGTTGTGATGCTGAAAGCCGTGCCGCTGATGTGTCAAATGCTAGAAGACCACTCCTGGTGGACAGATTTGAGCAGAACTTCCAGATTAAGGCAGAATAGGATACAAAATTGATCATCCACTTTTTAAACAGCAGGCATCTTGAAGACCCTGTGAAAAAGAAAAGAACACAAATAGTTACAGTTTTAGAGGTAGAGCCCAGGTTAAAAGTCAATCAAATTGAGGAGAAACAACTGCAAACATCCTTTAACAGCTGAAACATGAAATGTATGAAGTATTAATAATGGAAAACTAAAAGTTGTGAAAAATGTAATAAAAGGATTAATGTTGACACTCTAGTTATTAGATGACTTATAGGCATTAGCCCATTTCAATCAGACAATCGTGTAGTATATCACTGAAGGAGTGAAAAACAAAGGGAGGATGATGTTGCATTCATAGTAAAAAGGTAATTTCAAATTCTATTTTGAAGTACAATGTTGTGAGTAATAGAATATCCATATGCATACAAGGAAAATCCATTAATATAACTCTTACTCACCAACAGCCAAATAGCAGGAAATTGAAGATTTATACATATCAAAATTTGCAATCTGCAATTGACCAAACATGCACTCAAATTGTGTTATTAATATGTGATGAAGGGAATGAAAAAGTTGAAAGCAATGATGAAGAATAATAGTTGGGAAGTACAGATTTCACAATAGAAATGAGGCTAGAAACAGATGATTGCATTGTATAGGTTTAATGATTTATTCATCACAAGTATCTACTTATAAACACACATAGACCTCATGATAGATGCTCCTTTTCTCCCATGACCTACTGCCTAGTCTTTCACTAGAAGTGAAAAAATCACAAAAAAAAGAAAAAAGAAAAAAAAACAGCAAAAACATAAACTCAACTCATCCTCTACTCAAATCCTAGTCCAGAATATTTAAATGTCACTACGTTGTTGTTGTTATATACCGTCGAGTTGTTTGCAACTCATAGCGACCCTATGTACAACATCCTTAAACTCTACTCTGTCCTGTGCCAATCGCACCATCTCTGATACACCCGCCCTGATTACCTCAATCACTGAATCAATCCACCTCATAGGGGGCCTTCCCCTTCTGTGCTGTCCCTCCATCCTACCAAGCTTATGTCCTTCTCCAAGGACCTGTCCTTCCTTGCAACATGTCCAAAGTATGTTAGACAGAGCCTCAGAATCCTTGCTTCCAAGGAGCAGCCCAGTTTGAACCTTTTCAGGATGAATCTGTTTGTTTTCCTAGCAGTCCATGGCACCCTCAATACTCTTCTCCAGCACCACAGCTCAAAAGCATCAATTCTCCTTCTATCCTCCTTAGTCATTGTGCAACTCTCTGATGCATAACAAGTGATAGCAAAGACCATGGCCTATATCAGATGCACCTTAGACTCCAAAGAGACACCATTGCTCTTCAATACTTTGGAAAGGTCCCTAAGAGCAGACTTTCCAATGGCAATAGGTCTTCTAATTGCCTGGCTGCTGGTGCCAAGAGTGTAGACTGTGGAGCCAAGCCAACTGAAACTGTGAATAATCTCAATCACTTCACTGTCCATCCTGATGCTGCCAATTGGCCCAGTGGTGAGAATCTTTGTCTTCTTGATATTGAGCCTCAATACATATTGGAGGCTGCAGTTCTTGACCCTCTGCAGCAAGCACTTCAGGTCTTCCTCAGTTTCAGCAAGCAGGGTTGTATCATCTGCAGATCGCAGATTGTTGATAGATCTTCCACCAATCTTGACCCCACGTTTAAAGCAGCTTGAACTTCTTCTTTCATCACCATAGGCACTTGCTCATATGTTGTTTCATGAAATTCTTCTGTCTGCCAATTATTTTCAATACAGTGACTCAGTATATTCTTTCCATCTTCTTTTAATACTTCCTGGATAATTTAATATTCTGCCTAAAGCATACTTGATTATAGCAACTCGAGGTTTGAATCTGTTCTTCAGTTCCTTGAGCTTAAAAAATGCTGAGCGAGTTCGGCCCTTTTGATTTTCTGACTCCAACTCCTTGCACATTTCATTGTAATATTTTGCTTTGTTGTCCCATGCTGCCTTTTGAAATCTCCTATTCAACTCTTTAGTATCTGGAATTCTTCCCTCTACTTTGGCTTCTCTGCCCTCCAATGCAATTTTCAGAGTCTCTTCTGACAGCCATTTTGGTCTTCTCTTCCTCTTCTGTCACTATAGGGGATCTCAAAATCATATTGTCAAGACTTACTTTGAATTTATGACCTCTAAAATTAAGACGTCTTTGGGGGTCGTGGCTGACAGGACTGACAGGCCCCAGATCCTACCTGGAAACAAAGGAGGACACTTCAACTATTTAGATTTAGATCCTCCCAGAAGAGCTGTGGACTAGCATTAACATTACTGGTAAGTATATTCGTTTTCTCCAGGACACAAGAGCCTACTCTCTGGTCATAAAAGCCTTCTGAGGTCCTAACTCTTCTATTTCTTAGTTGTTGGAATTGAAGGAAAACCTCATAAGCAGTTCCTTACTTCACCTCTGCTTTGCATGTGGACTTCCGAGTTGTAAAACCACCCAGTGGTAGATGGAATTTGCTCCAGGACTTAAGAACAATAAATGACATAGTTGAACCTCTACAACTTGTGATTCCTAACCTTTATATTATAATAGACAAAGTGCTAGTCAATATGCCTTTTATTGTAAGAACTAC
>NW_006399887.1:8699391-8711732 GCF_000299155.1 Elephantulus edwardii | reverse complement strand
ATGGATTGATTCAGTGACTGGGATAATCGGGATGGGTGTGTCAGAGGCAGTGCGGTTGGCGCAGGATAGAGCAGGGTTTAGGACTGTTGTGCATAGGGTCACTATGGGTCGCAAACGACTCGACGGCACATAACAACAACAACAACATATTTTTTTCTATGTCTTACATGTTCTAATTTTTTTGTCATCTATACCATATTTTTCTTTACTTTATTGATAAAAAAATGTCTAAAAGAATCATTTCTGTTTTATACCCCTAATTTCTTTCCTGTCATTTTTTTCTTGAACATACTCCAATAAACCATATTTCCACCAATGCTCTACTCAAATTGCTTTGTACAGATATCATGGCCTCCATATCAAGAAATATTCTGTCCTGTTGTATGTGACAGAGCACTGAACATAACTGAGTACTTACTCTTCTTTAATAGGCTTCTATTTTGCTACTTGGCTTCCAAATAATCTAATGTTTTCTCCTTCTATGTCTCCTTTGCTAGAATTTCTTGTTTGCTACGTTCCTTTTATACTGTACTATCTAAAAGTTCAGTTCAATTGAATCTTTCATCTTAGTGAGCTACATACATTCTATGCCTTTATCTCATCCAGTTGCATTGGTTACAAATCATATTTTAACTGTAGTCCCTAAATGCTAAGTGATAATTTCATATTATTTCTTGAAATATATACTGAATTGTTAACATAATACCTGAGTATCCATTTAGATATTTAATAAAATTGAGATACTTAACTAATACTTGGAGATCTTTTAAGGTGTTTGATAAATATTCATGTTTTCAACTAATTTCAGGCATCTCTGTTTTGATATTTAATAAATATTATAAAGCAATATTTTTAAAGAAAACTTTTCGTATCACCAGAACTGTCTCCTTTCAATCTTTCCTATTTAATAAAAAGCAATTTTTCGAATTCAACAAAGGAATACAGAATGGTTTAAAATTAGGAAAACTACGCATCAGGGTGGCATCCTTTTTCCATACCACCTATAGTTGTGTATTGAGCAAATCATTCAAGAAACTAGATTATATGAAGATCATCAGTACTGGAGGAACTCATCATCAACCTATATTATATCAAGCTAAATATTCCGATGACACAACCTGGCTAACAGAAAGTGGAAAAGATCTGAAGCATTTTCTGAAGAAGAGCAACAAGTGTAGGCTTCAATTTTAATTACATCTCATCATCAACAAAACAAAAACCCTCACCACTGAATCAATAAGCAACATCATGATTTATTGACACCAAATTGAAGAAGTCTATTATTTTATTTTACTTCAATTTATTCACTAACACTGAGTGAAATGGGAATCCTAGAATATATGATTGTGCTTATGTGAAACTTATACTTGAAACAGGAAACAGTCCTCAGTACAGAGGAAGAAGACCCTGCATCATTCAAAATTGGGAAGAGTGTATGCTAGGGATGAATCCTGTCTCCATACCTTTTCACTCTTTTAGCAGAACAAAACATCTGGGAGGCTGGGCTGTATAAGGAGAAATGTGACATCAGACTACAAGAAGATTCATTAACAACTGCATTGTACAGATGACACGACTCTGCTTATTGGAACTGAGGAGGAACTAAAATGCTTGCTGCAGAAGGTCAAGGGCTGAATCCTTCAATATAGATTGAAGCTAAACATCAAGGGGGAAAAAAAAAGATTCTCACCACTGGGCCAATTGGCAGCATCCTGATAGTTGGTGAAGAGACTGAGATTTTTAAGAGCTTCAGTTTGCTTGACTCTACAATCAATACTCTTTGTTCCAGCAACCAGGAAATTAGAAGAGAAATTGCAGTGGGAAAGTCAGCTGTCAGAGACCCCTCCAAAGTACTGAAGAGCAGCAATGTCAGTCTGGAGACTAAAGGAGCATCTAATATAAGTCAAATGGATAATGACTGGGGATGATGGAAAGAGAATTGATGCCTTTGAGCTATGGTGCTGGAGAAGAGTATTGAATGTACCATGGACTGCCAGGAGAACAAACAGGTTCATCCTACAGTGATTGAAACCAGGCTGCTCCTTGGAGGCAAGGATTCTGAGGTTTCATGTGACATGCTTTGGGCATGCTGCAAGGACGGACCAGTCCTTGGAGAGGAACATTGTGCTTGGGAGGGTGGAAGGACAGTGCAAGAGAGAATGACCCTTGAAACCGCCAACTGAAACCGACCTGCGGGTTCACACGTGTTCTAGAGTGGGACCTGTGTGGATTAAAAGGGGGAAAGGGTCAGGGACAGGAGGGATGAGGCAAGTCAAAGTTCTCTGATCAAGCCTCAAAGTTTATTCGAAGAATTCTGCAATAAATGGGCAGCTGAGGAGGCCAGGCTGCCAGGGAACCTAGTCCTAGGCTATCAGTTTACAATAGAGAGGGAGGGGCATGCCCCAAAGTGTTGATTTACAGGTAAAGAGGTAGGCGTAACCAGAGATGGACTGGGTGGAGGCTGCATGTCAGAAGTGTCATCTGTAGTAAAGCTAAGATCTACTCAGTATGGCTTCCTACAGACCCTCAACAAGTTGGATTGACTCAGTGACTGCGGTAATGGGGATAGGTATGTCAGAGTCAATAAATAAGGTTTGCTCAGGATAGAGAAGGGTTCAGCGCTATTGTACATAGGGTCAATAAGAGTTGCAAGGAACTTGATGGCACATAACAACAATTGGTTTGCTTACAAAGTTGATAGAGGTTCTGTTTCACACTATTCTTCTTTCACATTGTATGTCACACAATCATTCCCATTCCTGGATCATTCAATAGTCTGCCCATAACATCCTTAAGTATTACAACTAGAGGCTTGAATTTGTTCTTCTGTTCCTTTATCTTAAGAAATGTCCAGAGAGTTCTGTGCTTTTGATTTTCCACCATTCTAAGCTAGGAAATTTGGAGGACACCTACCAGTCCAACTGACTGGTAGAGATCCATATTTTTTCCCCATTCCCAAGAAAGGTGATAATACAGAACATGGAAATGATTGAATATCATTAATATCATATGCAAGGAAAATACTGCTGAAGATGATGGAAAAATGGCTAGAACAGTACTTAGAAAGTGAACTTCTAGAAGCTAAAGAAGAATTTAGAAGAGGCTGTGGCACCAGGGACATTGCTAATGTCAGATGAATCCTGGCCGAAAGCAAAGAATAAAAGAAGAATGTCTATCGATGATTTATTGACTGTGCAAAGTCATTTGATTATAGGTATCATAACAAATTATGACTAATGTTGCAAAAAATCAAAATACTAGACACAAAATTGTGATCATGTGAAATTTTACCAAAACTACGAAGCTACTGTGTGAATGGAGAAAGGGAACACAAGGTTTGAAAATAAGAAGTATGTGTGTCAGGGATGTATCCTCTCTCCATTTCCATTTAATCTGTATGCTGAGCAAATTATTCAGGAAGCTAAACTCTGTGAAGAAGAATGTGGCATCAGGATCAGAAGATCACGACTAATAGCCCAAGTTATGCAGATGACACAACCATCCTTGCTGGAAATGAGGATGACTTGCTGCAGAAAATCAAAGAATGTAGTCTTCAATATGAATTGCATCTCAATATCAAGAAAACAAAATTCTTACCATTCCACTGACAGACAACATCATGACATGTGGAGAAAAGATTGAACTTGTGAACAATTTTTATCTGCTTGATCCACAAGCAACACCTTTAGTGCCAACAGTCAGGAGATCAGCAGATATGTTTGCAAAAGGAGTAGATAAAAAGTAAAGTTGGTTGAGTTTGATTTCTAACTGCTACATAAAGGGGAACTTGTCCCATTAATAATATCCATAGTAACAGAATAGCTACAACGTCAGACATCACATACACACACACACACACATGCACACACACACACACTTGCACCTTATCCTACCAAATATCTGGTCCCACAGTTTGTTGCAAGTCTCATAGATTTTACTTAGAGTTGTGGGGTTTATTTATTAGGGAACCAAGCAAACAAAGATTCTCACCACTGGTCCAATTGGCAGCATCATGATAGATGGTGAAGAGACAGAAATTGTTGACAGCTTTGGTTTGCTTGGCTCTATAATCAGCACTCTTGGTACCAGCAACCAGGAAACTAAAAGATGAATGGCATTGGAAAAGCCTACTGTCAGAGATCTCTCCAAGGTACTGAGAAGCAATAATGTCAGTCTGGAGACTAAGGTGTTCCTGACACAGGTCATAGTCTCTGCCATTATTTAATATGCATCAGAGAGCTGGACTAGGGATGATAGATGTGTCAGAGACAGTAAGATTGGCAAGAGATAGAACAGTGTTTAGGGCTGTTGTGCATAGGGTCGCTATGAATCACAGGTGACTTGATGGCACGTATCAACAAAAACAGCAGGTCAGACATTGAGGGAGGCAAAGAATATCACACAATGCAAGTCCATGTTTAGTCTAGCAGTCCCAAACCAGATTAATAACAAGACATAGTTCTTCAATTAGTGATAAAAAAAAACAACTTTTCAGTCAACAAATGAAAATCTAGATTCGGTTCAGCAGCACAAATACAAGAAGCCTCTGGTTTCATCAAACATCCACTAAACTTAACCTCAAAGTAATTAAAATCAGCTTTTTATTCAATCATCGAGTAAGCAACAACTTTAACTGTGGGTTTTGTTTCTAGCATTCCTCTGGCTACAGTTTTCCACTGTCCACAGCAGTACCACGGTCTCTTCACTCTCTCTCCACCACTGTCTTTCACAGTGTGTAGTGTTTTCACAGTCCCTCCACAACCTTCTCTCATAGTGTGGAAAATGTTCTTTTGCATTGGTCCCACAGCTCTTGATGATTTGCAAGACTATATGTCTGCCTTTAAGATATGTTAACCCATGTCCCCCAACAGAGGTAAATGCAATGTCTAGAAAAGCCAATACACTCAGGTATTGCTCTGGGAAAATCTGCAGTCAAGGACCTCTCCAAATTATTGAGGAACAATGTTATCACTCTGAGGATGAAAGTGTACTTTATTCAGGCCATAGTATTTTCATTCACTTGAAATCATTTAAAGTTGGACAATGAATGAGAAGGACAGAAGAATAGTTGATGTTTTTTAGTTTTAGTGTTGGAAAATAGTATTGAACATCTCATGGACTTTCAAAAGAACAAAAAATATGTTTTAGAAGAAGTGTAGTCTGAGTGCTCTTTGGAGGAAAAGACTGTATAGCTTCATCTCACATACTTCAGGCATGTTGCTAGGAGAGGCTTCTTCCTTGAAGAAGAACATCATTCTTGGAAAGTTGACTGGCTGGCAAAAGAGATGCATTCAACCAGATACATTGACACAGTGACTGCTTCAATGAACTCTAGTGTCTCAGCAAGCGTGAGGATGGCATAGGATAGGACAGGGTTAAGAGCTCTCTATGGGCCATACTTGACTATATCACACTTAAAAATGATATATCTTTTGTCTAATAATAACAAAAAATTTTAATTATTCAATGTTGAATCCTAGGTACCATAAGGAACACAGACAAATTACCGCTGTATAGTTCAAAAGATAGAAAACTATTTCTGAGGCATTTGCAAAATGTCATTTTAATAACATTGCTTTTAAATCCATGTCTAACATGGATACTTGCAAGGACATTACACTGTCTGATCTGAAAAAATAATCAATATGAAAATGTGATTCTAGAAATAGAATATTTAAGAATGCAAGATTTCCAAATTGTCTTCCAGATCTAAAATATTTGTCATTGTATCTGTCTTTTGTATTCAGACAAATCCTTACTTTTTTCAAACTATTGCATTAGGACTAAGATAAATAACCTTAAGGTAAAACAAACAAACAAACAAAAACATCAAACTGGTATGTGATTGCTGGAAATGTGCTAATTCACCCTTTGTGAAATTCATGTTTTAAACTAATTACTTTTGTTTTTTAATGTGCTAAATTTCCAGCTGTTTTGCATTTTTAAGCAAAAGTTTTTAGCTCTTGGGTTATTTTTAATTATTTTAAAGTCAAAATGTTCTAAGTGTTAATTAAATGAGTACATGGTGATCTATCTTTTTCTATTTTTCTTCCTTTCCTTATTTCATTTTTTATTCCTTTCTGAAAATAGCTCAGAATAGCTCTCGGAGAATAACTTACCTGTCAGACTTTTTCAGCTAGATTCTTTTTTCTTTCAGGGAGATTCAGATACTTTAAGGGGGGAAAAGGATGATTAATGTGCTGCAAGCATTACTTGCTGTCATCATCCATAAAAAAATAAGAAGTTGATAGTATGTGCTTATGAGTAGTATCAGAGTTTGATGGCATTCTAAAATTGTCTTCAGAAAGTGAATCTGCTTATTATTATAAAGTACTAGTATGTAGAAAAGAAAATTTAGGTTTTTGATAACTTGTTATGTTCATACCAAAATTAATTCCATTTAAATGTATAATGTTCAAATTGTCATAACTTTCCAACAGGAATAATTTTTAAATACTCAAATTGTGACAGGAAAATTGATCATAAAAAATAAATTGAATAGGCAAAGGGAGAATATATATATGCAGTAATGGACAACCAGAAAATTGAATTCTGGCAAATGCATTCCTCAAATCATATCTCATAATATCACCTGTCCTATTTTCACAATTTTATTTTGTCAGAACTGATTTGCTTATGTCCATTAGATACTGAACATATCCAAAGAGCCCATCTTAATATTAAGAAAAGTACTATTTTTTTAAAAAATAATTCTTAGAAATAGAGTAATACTTTCTTTGGTTAAAAATAAGACTTTCTTAAATACTAATGTTGTTGTTGTTGATTACCTTTGAGTCGAGCATGACTCATAATGACCCTATGAACAAAAGACCTGAAGTCCCTCTGTAACCATCAACATTTATCAAAGTTCATAGTTTCCAGAGGCATGTTGTTTAGGAAGTGGATGCCACTTAGACCCAGTAAAACTTTAATTTAAAAACAAACAAACAAAAGAACCCACGAAAAAACAGAGGGGAAGGGTTGGGAGGGGAGAAAAGTGCAACAAAAAAAAAGAAAAAACCAAACAACAAATAACTTACTGTGCATGATTAGTCAATTGTTTTCTAGTCAAAGTTGTTTCAATGTCTCATATCCTTGCATAACTACATTTATGACTAGATTAAAGTGTTTTTAACACCATAGAGTCACTGGACAGCATAGTGTAAAGGATACTGGTTCTTGCTAATTAAACATTTTGTCAGTAGTTATCCTTGAATGGGCTCCCATTCATAACAACCACATGTTCAACAGAGTAAATGTTGCCAAAACTTATGCTTGAAGGATGGAGGGACAGTGCAGGAGAGTAAGATCCACATAAGACAGATTGGCTCATACAATAATTGAAGTGGTGAGGGTTGTTGTGGAAGAGACAGTGAGATTACCTCAGGATGCAGCAGGGCTCAGAGCTATTGTGCATAGGGTCACTAAGTGTTGTAGTCTACTTGGCAGCATATAACAACAACAAGGAGTATTTCAGCTGCACTCCCTCTAACACAGATCTGTTTATTCTTTTAACTGTATGTGGTATATTTGATGCATATCACCAACATCAATTTAAAGGTTTTGATTCTTCAGTTATCCATATATATTGTCAAAATTTTACAAGGATATGAAGTAACTGAACATATAGAGTGTGGAAATTTTCTGACAATATCACTGATATCATTGCGTGCAAAACTCTATTGAAGATGATCCAAAAATGACTGGAACAATATATTGACAGAGAACTATGGAAATACTGGCTGGGTTTAGAAAACATTGTCATTATAGACATCGTTGCCAATGTCGAATGGATCTCGGCTGAAAACAAAGAGTACTAGAACGAAGTCTTTTTTGTTTTATTGACTTTGCAAAGGAATTTGACTGTGTTGATCACAACAAATAATGGCTAAAATTGAGAAGAATGGGATTTCCAGAGCACTTAATTATGCTCATGCGAAACCTATACTTCAACCAGGAAGCAATTGTCAGAAAAGAGCAAGGAATAAAAAAAAAAAAAGAAAGAAAAAAAAAAAAGAAAAGAGCAAGGAAACACTACATGTTTCAAAATCAAGAAAGGAGGGTTTTAGGAATGTGTCCTTTCTTCATACCTTTTCAATCTAAATTTCAACAGATCATTCAGGAGGTTGGACTATATAAGGAGGAATGTGGTATCAGAATTGAAGAAAGACTCATCAGCAACCTGTGTTATATGGATAACACAACATTGCTTGCCAAAACTGAGGAGAACCTGAAGAATGTGCTACAGAAGGTCAGGGACTGCATTCTTCAATTTGCATTGCATCTCAACATAGAGAAAACAAAGACCTTTATTACCGTGTATCATATCATGCTAGATGGAGAAAGGATTGAGATTGTTAATAATTTTAGCTTTCTTAGATCCACAATCAACACTCTTGGAACTAGCAGTCAGGAAATCAAAAGACAAGTTGCATTGGCAAAGGCTATTGTCAGGAAACTCTCCAAAGTGTTAAAGAACACTTAGTCTAGAGACTAAGATGCACTTATCTAGGCCATGGTCTTTGCAACGACTTGCTGTGTCAAAGAACAGGGCAATGACTAAAAATGATGGAGGAAGAAAACATACTTTTGAGTTCTGATGATGGCGAAGATTCTTGAACATATCACGGACTGCCAAGAGAATAAACAGGTCTGTAATAAAGACGGTAAAACCAGGCTGCTCCTTGGAATGAAGGATTTTGAAGCTCCATTTCACATACTTTTATGTATTGCCATCTTTGGAGAAAGACATCTTGCTTGGACATCTTTGCTTTTCAGTGCTGCATGATAGTCCATTGTGTGAATATACCAAGTTTCTCTATCCCTTCGGTTTTTTTGATGGACACTTGCAATGTTTCAATCTCCTTGCTATTGTGGACAAAACAACAATAAACATGAGAGTGCATGTATCTGCTTGAGTAGAGTTCTGGTTTCTTTAGGATATATTTCCAGTAGTGCAATAGCTGGGTCAAATCGTACTTCTATTTGCAACTTTTTGAGAAAGAACCACACTGCCTTCCACAGTGTTTGTACCATTTTACACTCCCACGAACAGTGAATAAATGTTCCAGTTTCTCCTCAACCTCTCCAGCATTTGATGTTTGCTGTTTTATTAAATTTTGCTATTCTTACTGGAGTGAGATGATCTCTCATAGTTGTTTTGATTTGCATTTCTCTTAGAGCTAAGGATTTTGAACATTTCTTTATGTGTTTATTTTTGTTTGTTCGCCATCTGAATGACTTCTTTGGTTGTGTCTACTCATATCCTGTGCCCATTTTGCAATTGAGTTGTTTACCTTTATCTTGTTGTGGTGCATGAGTATTCTACAAATTCTAGCTATAAGTCCCTTATCAGATATGTCATTACCAAATATTTTTTTTCCAGTCTTTGGCTCCCCTGTTGGAAAAAATTTTTACCATAGCAGTGTAGTAGAATTTGAAATCAGGGGGTAAACACCTCCTACCTTGTTTCACTTTTTAAGGAGTAATTTGTTTATTTGGGGCCTCTTTCCGTTCCAAATGAAATTGGAGATTGCCTTTTCCATCTCATTGAAGAATGGAATTGGTATTTTTATTGGGATTGCACTGTACGTGTAAATTGACTTTAAAAATTGTCATTTTCACAATATTGAACCTTCCTAGCCATGAGGAAGGTATTTTCTTCCACTTCTCAAGGTCTTTTTTTGTTTCTTATAGTAATATTTTGGAATTTTCTTTGAATAGATCCATTTGGTTTCTAGTTAGACTTACTCCCAAGTATTTAATCTTGTGGTTAGCTATTGTGATAGGTATTATTTTTCTTAGCTCCAGTTGTATTCTCTTTGTCACTGTAGAGAAATCCACCTGATTTTTTTTATGTTTATCTTGTATCCTGCCACTTTGCTGAACTGGCCAATTATTTCCCCCACTGCAGTATGTTTTTCATTTCTTGACTGGTTATTTTATAAGCCTTTATTTTGGATCCAAGTAAAAGGCAATCATCGCCGACTTCAAGCTTTTCTCCATTTATTGTGATGTTCTTTGTTTGGTCAATTGTTAAGACTTTTATTTATGTTGAGATGTAGTCTGGACTAAATACTATCACATCTATACTTCATCAATAGGATCTGCTTTCTTCATTTTCTGCAAGAATATTTAGATTATCTATATATCACAGCATTGCAGGTGTTATGAGTTATCCATATCATAAAAGTTGACTATACTTTTATGTATATTCAGCCTCATCTTCTAGCACTATATTGAGCAATTATTTACTGCCAATTATAACTTTTTCAAGAATTAACTTTATTGTGTCATTAAATGATTTTGAGTTGACTCCAACTCATAGCAACTCTGGGTACAACACAGAAAAATCCTTGCTCAATCTATCCACACCATCACCACTGTGCTTTAATCATCGTTACTCTCACCATGTCAATCTATCTCACTGAGAGTCCTCCTCCCCACCTTTTAAAGCATGACATCTTTTTTATAGGGACTGGCCCTCTTGACAGCATGGTCAAAGTGTATGAGATGACATATAACCTTTCTTTCCTCTGCACTACTTCCAAGATGAATTTGTTTGTTGTTTTGGTAGTTCATGACATATTCAATTATCTTTGATTATTATTTTAGAAATAGATGGATGAACTTGCTTTTTTAGTCTAGAAGAAATTCCACTGAAACATATCAATCATGTGCCTTTATACTAATAGCCAAAATATAAGTAGTAGAGCTTACAGGTTCATGACAATACACAACCCATTTTACTAGGGCAAACTGATAAACAGTGATAATATTTTTGAGCAAAGAAAGAGTTCCTGATACTCTAAATTTTTCTGTAAGGAAAATATATCACAATCGATCACATTGGATAAGTTTGAGACCTGAATATCCCAGGGACTACTAAAAGAATGAGCAGGTATATCTTAGAAAATGTACAGCTCAAGTGCTCCTTGGAGGCAAGGATGGCAAAGGTTTTCTCTCATACTTTGGACAAGCTGCAAGAGACACCATTCCTTGAAAAAGTATATCACACTTGGAAATATGAAGGGTTAGTGAAAGAAAGGAAGACCCCATGTATTGACATAGATGGTGACTGCGTCATTGTACTTAAGTATACTAGAGACGGTGAGGATGACACAGGATAGGATAGGATTCAAATCTGTTGTTCATACAGTTGCGATGATGATGATGATGATTGTTGTTGTTATGTGCCCTCGAGTCACTTGTGGCTCATAGTGACCCTGTGTGCAAAAGCCCTAATCTTTGCTCTATCCTGTTCCAAAATTATTGTCTCTGACACACCTACCCCCATTATCCCAGTCACTGAATCAATCCATCTCATCAAATCTTCCTCTACTGCGCTGTCCCTCCATACCCTCAAGCACGACATCTCTCTCCAAGTACTGGTTCCTCCTTGGAACAAGTCTAAGGTATGTCAGATGAAGTTTCAGAATCCTTGCCTTCAAAGAGCAGGCTTGTTTCACCCTTTCCAAGATGAAACTATTTGTTCTCCTAGCAGTGCATGATATATATTCAATACTGTTTTCCAGCACCACAGAACAAAGACATCAATTCTCCTATCATTTCCAGTCATTGTCCAGTTTTCTGATGCACAAGTCTATGGCCTGCATAAGGTGCACCTTAGTCTCCAGACTGATATTGTTGCTCTTCAGTACTCTGGAGAGGTCCCTCACAGAAGACTTTCCCATTGCATTCATCTTTTTATTTCCTGGCTACTGGTAAAAAGTGTGTTGATTGTGACATGAGTCTTACTCAACTCGGCAGCACCTAATGACAAGTACAACTAAACATCTATGATTCAGAATTTCTGTTCATATCTACTTATCATGTAAATGAAAGGTGTTTTCACAAAGCTCATAGAATAATGTTTTTATTCTTATTCAATTAAGTCAGAGAGTTGCAACAGTTCAAGATTCATTATCATTAGAATGTCTAAACAGGTACTGCTATGGCCATACATAGAAAGGCCTACATTATTGATTCTTACTATAACATAGTTAATGACAAAAATTTATATTGCATACAAAAAATTAAATATATAGTAGTATTCCATTTACATAAATTGTTTCTCTTGAAAACATGTATGTGAAATGCGAAATGACATTGCACACTCCTTGCCTCCAGGGAACACTGTGACTATTTTTTCCTTCAGGATCTACGTGCTTGTTCTTTCAGCACTCCACAGTATATTCATATTCTTTTTCAGGACCATAGTCCAGCTCTTGTGTCATTTACAGGATCTTCTTTCTTTTTTTTCTATATTTTATTAATTTTCATAAACATTTACAGAGATTTTGGGTTTCCATTCATTCATTGTTGCACTATTCTCTCTACCC
>NW_006399887.1:8692917-8697846 GCF_000299155.1 Elephantulus edwardii | reverse complement strand
GTGGGTCTTTTGCAGATATTTTTCCAATTTTGCCAACACCATTTGTTAAAAAGGCTGTCGTTCCCCCACTTCACTGATTTCATCTCCTTGTCAAATATCAGTTGACCATAGATAGATGGGTTGATCTCTGGATTCTCAACAGGATCTACTTTCATGTCATTACCGCCTCAGCTTGGAGTTAGCTCCGACTCAATTGTAGTGAATTTTTAAGTGAGTTATGTGATTATATTAAAAAGAGTTGTCTGCTTAAACATTACAGATCAATAAAACATTTAGAAAAAGAAAAATCCTCACCTTAGGACCAGTAGACAACTTCATCAGTGGTGGAGGAAATATTGAAATTGTCAATTAATTAATTGATCCACCTACAACATCTATGGTGCCAGCAGTCAGGAAATCAGAAGACATGTTGCATTGGGAAAATCTGCTGTCATGGATCTCTCCAAAATGCTAAAAAAGCAGAGGTGTCAGTTTGAAGACTGAGATGTGCCTGACCTAAGCTACAGTCTTTTAAATTACTTGTTTTTAGTTGAACAAGGAATAAAATAGCCCCAAAAAATAAAATCATAAATAACTGAATAAATAAATAAACAAAACATTTAGAAGCTATTTGAATAGGCATTCAGAGATTATGGAGAAATTTTGTTCTACTTAAACTGATAACCCAAATGATATGTTTTATATACTATAGTAAAGTCAATATAAGCATATTTAGATGTTGAATGTCCTTACCAGAATTTAATGAGAAATAAATAAATAGCAATTAATAATTACATTTTAATGAAACACTAAAATAATCCTAAAGCATTAATATGAAATACATAAGCATTTCAGAAAAATATATATTTTTTAAATGTACCGGTAGGTATTAATTTAATCTCAAAAATATTTTTACTTAAAAGCTACAAAATCCAATAATATTTATAACTCTCCTCTTTACTATCAGTAATGTAATGAGTACTAACTCTTAATTGTCTCTTCCATGATATTTAGGGATTTATCAAGTATTAACCATTTCCTCATTTGTTGTTGTTATTATGTGCCATCGAGTAGAAACTGACTCATAGCTGATCCTCTAGTGGATTTCAGTGGCTGCAAATCACATTGGAAGAGATTGTCCATCTCTCTCCTGTATTACTCATTTGATAATTTTTATTGTAAATATTTTAAGTAAGTGAAAATCTTATAATTTTGAATCATTTCATTTTCTCATAAAAAAAAGATATGCAGTAAGCTAATAGCGTTTTCATTATTATATCCACAATATAAAATTGTGGCTTAAAGGAATGAACTTTTCAGCCCTCTAGAACATAACCACTTGACCTTGAATTATTAATAGAGTTGAAATTATAAAGTATCTTCCAAAATGAGCTTTTTATATTCCTTTCTAATTATCTAAGGATGCTTCTGTATTATTCTTTTAGAATATTGTGAAGATATCCTGAAGAGGCAGATGTCTCTAAGGGGACTTCAGACCTTTCCAAGTGTTGTATGTGCAAGGCTTGAAGTGGATGCAATGTAAGACGACATCCTGCTCTTGATTATTCATAAATCTCTTCTCATAATAAATTCATATGTTAAGCAGCCTTTAAAAATTCACCCCAGAAAAATATACATCAAGTAGAATAAGTGTTTATTTTGAGAACTTTATGAGAGTGTTTACTCGAGATGTTCTATTTAGCATATTAAAAGGTGGTATAGAATATAAAATTAGAGGAAAGTCCATCTATAAAGACTCAGTTGAAAGAGTTTGATTGTTGGTGGTGTATTTCTTTCTATTTAGTGTAGTATTTACAAGTTTTTCTACTCTGAGTAAGATGTATCAGAGAATTAATATATCAGAGCATTGAATTAAATTATAAATATTAGATGTAAGGAAAAATTACTATTGCATATCATTATAGGGATAAATTGAAGAACCATGTAACGAGCCTATCAAAGAGTATTTGTCTACATTAACAAAAAATGTGATACAACAGAATATAGAAATTATTCAACAGTATCATTACTACCACATGCAAGTAAAATATTCTGAAGATCATTCAACAACAGAACAGTACATTGACAGAGAACTATAACAAATTCAGACTGGATTTAAAAGATGCCTTGGCACCAGGAATATCAATACTAATTTTAGATGGATCTTGGCTGAGGCAAAGAATATCAGAAGGATGTCTACTTGTGCTTTAAAAGCATTTGGTTGGGGTTATCATAACATATTATGGTTAACATTGAAAAGAATTAAAATCTCAGAACATATGCAAAAACAGTATCTAGGCCAAGAAGCTGTTGTCCAAATGTGATTTAAAATCAAGAAAAATGTGTATCAAGGTTATATCCTTTCACCATACCTATTTAATGTGTGTGCTGAGCAAATACTTTGAAGAGGCTTGATTTTATTAAGAAAAATGGCTGCAGGTCAAATTTATGAACAGAGACACTGGTCACAGGAAGACAGTACAGAAGGAGAACATCAGATACCAGAATTTATCTCCTATGAAAAACAATGTATAAAGACTTTGTAAGTAAACCAATGTAAAATAAAAAAAAAAAATATATTCTTTTTTTCCTTCCTTAAGAGCAGCCTCAGAGAGAAAACCTTCCCTAAAGCTGATACCACGGATTTGGACTTAGAGCCCCCTGAACTCACAAGAGACAAGCTGCAGTATGATGCCTTTAGCCCTGAGCGGAATATGAAAGGTTAGCCAGGGGAGGTGGAAGGGAGGTGTTGGTTGGGCTAGGTGGGAGCCTGTAAGGGATACTGGCAGAGTAGGTGGTGGGGAAAGCCAAGACACACACCCCAAAGGGAGGTGGGGAACCAACATAGAATCTATTGATTTCCATTTGTAATGGAGAAATATTTTCTGTTTTTCGGGTAAATGCTTGTCTGTCAGATATTGTTCTAAGGCTGAGAATCTAAATTAAGACAGACTAGAGAGAAGTATAGGTCATACACTTCCAAAATAGCAGGATTTTGAAAATTGTATGTGTATTAGAGTACACTCAGATTAGACTAGTAGACATGGCACCAGAGGCTGGGCCCTAATATTCAGAAACACAAGGGAGGAGGAAGAGTTGTAAGCAGACACTAGGGATTCTAATGTGGAATGTGAGAAGAATGAATGTAGGAAAATTGGACATTGTTAAGGGGAAAAAATGAAACTTAAAACATGGAAATACTAAGCATGGGTAAGCTGAAATTAATTGGCATGGAACATTTTCAATCAGACTATCATATAAACTACTCCTCTGGAGATGAAAAGGCAAGGAAAACTGTATCATATTCATAGCTAAAAAAGACCATCCTAGATCTATCTTGAAATACAATTTTATGAGCTACAGAATAATATCCACACACACATAAAAGGAAAATCTATTAATCTCAGTACCGAATATATACACCAATAATCTGAGCCCAAAAGGAGGAAACAGATTATTTCTGCCAAATTTTGCAGTCAGAAGTTTATTGAACATGCAACCAAGTTACACTAATAACAACAGATGACTGGAATGTAAAAGTTTGGAACAAGGAAGAAGACTCAGTCATTGGGAAACATGGCATGGATTTAGTGACAAATGAGACTAGAGAAAGAATGATAGAATTTTGTCAAATCCATGATTTATTCATTGAAAATACCTTTTATAAGAAGTACGATCCTGACTATATACATAGACCTCACCTGATTGTCTGCACAGAAATCACATTGACTACACCTGTGGAAAGAATCATTGGAGAAGCTCAATATCAGCTATGAAAGTTAGACCAGGTGGTGATTGTGGAATAGACCATCAACTAGTCATGAAAATTCAAACTAAAGGTAAATAAAACTAAAGCAAATTTACAAGAGCCAAATTTTTACTTTAATCCTATCTTAATTAAATTTAAATGTCATTTCAAGCACAAGCTTGAGGCCTTGAACACTGAGTGAAGACCAAATCAGCTGTGGGACGGTATTAACAATATTATCCATGAAGAACACAAAAAATCATTACAAAGGCAGAAGAGGAAGAAGGGACCAAGATAGATGTCAGAAAAGATGCTGAATATTGAATTAGAACACCAAGAAACCAAAGCAAAGGAAAGAAATCAGGAAGTCAAGGAGCAGAACAGAAAATTTCAAAAGGCAGTTCATGAAGACAGTGCAAAATACAATGAAATGTGCAAATATATGGAGTCAGAAAACCAAGAGAGATGAACTCGCTAAGCATTCTTAAGCTGAATGAACTGTAAAACAAATTTGAGCCTCGAGTTGAAATACTTAAGGATGTTATGGGCATAACACTGAGTGATCCAGGAAGCATTAAAAGAAAACTGAAAGAGTACACATAATCATTGTCTCAAAAAGAATTGAATGACACAGAAGAATTTTAAGAAACAACATATGATCAAGAGAGGCAATGGTGATGAAGGAAGTTCAAAAACGCATTGACAGAATTTGTAAGAAAAAAGGTCCCAGGAATCGATGAAATACTAATTGACATATTTCAACAAACAGATTCTGCCATGGACATGCTCACCAAGTTGTGCCAAGAAATCTGAAGAACAGCAACCTAGTCAGCTAATTAGAAGAGATCCATAATTATTCCCAATCTAGATTATCCAAAACTGATAGTATGTCAACAGAGAACTACCAGAAAAACAAGTTGGATGTTAAAGAGATCATGGCATTAGAGACGTCCTAGTCAATGTCAGTAGGATCTTGGCTGCAAGCAGAAAGTACCAGAGGAATGCCAATCTGTATTTCCTTGACTGTGCAAAGGCATTTGGCTAGGTGGATCAAAACAAATTGTGGCTAATTTTCAGAAAAATGAGAATCAAAGAGCAGTTGATTGTGCTCATGTGGAAACTATACTTAAAGCACAGGCTTGTTGTTGTTGTTAGGTGCCATCGAGTGGTTTCTGACTCATAGCGACCCTATGCACAACAGC
>NW_006399887.1:8684544-8689554 GCF_000299155.1 Elephantulus edwardii | reverse complement strand
CCACAGGAGCCAAAATATGACTTTGATTTCATACCACCTGAATTTCAGAATCATCTCAGGAACAGGTTTGAGGCCTTGAACACTAATGAGCGAAGACCAGATGAGTTGTCGGAGGATGTCAAAGATATCATTCAGAAAGCAGAGGCTATTGTCAGAAAAAAGCAAGGAAACATTTCATGGTTCAAAATCAGGGAGGAAGTGAATCAAAGATGCACCCTGTATCCATATCTTTCAATCTATATGTGGAACAGATCATTTGGGAGGCTGGATTCTCTGAGGAGTAATATGACATCAGGATGAAAGGAAGATACATCAAGGATCTGCATTATGTGGATGACACGACTTTGCTTGCTGCAGAAGGTCTAGGAAGGCAGTCTTCAATATGATTGCAGATTGACATGAAAAAGACAAAGATTCTCACTACTAAGCCAGTTGATAGCATCATGATAAGTGGGGAAGAGAGTGAGGCTGTTAACAATTTTAGCTTCCTCAGCTCTACGATCAATACTCTTGGCCCTCAGCAGTCAGGAAATCAAAAGACACATTAAATGAGGAAAAGCCTATGCCAGGGACCTCTACAGAGGGCTAAAGAGCAACAATGGCAGTCTGGAGCCTAATGTGTGCCCGACCCAAGCCATGGTCTTTGCAAATACTTGGTTTGCAAATACATCAGAGAGCTAGGCAATGACAAAGAATGACAGTGAAAGGAATCAGTGCTTTGAGTTGTGGTGCTGGAGAAAAGTATGGAATCCACCATGGACTGGCAAGAAAACAAGCAAATCTGTCCTGGAGAGGGTAAAACCAGGTTGCTTCTTGGATGCCAGGATTTGAAGGCTCCCTCTTACATGCTTTGGTCATGTGGCAAGTAGGGGCCAAAACTTGGAGAGGGACATTTTGGTCAGAAGCGTGGGGGAACAGCATGAGAGGAAGATCCTAAATGAGATGGACTGACACAATAACTTAGTACTGGAGATAGGTGTGTTGGATTTAGTGAGATTGGCTGAAGAAAGTGTATCAGACATTATAACCACAACAGACTCAACAGCATATAACAACAACATGAAAATTCCTTGAAAAGGTGCATCATTCTTGGAAAGGTGGCAAAGGGTCAGCTAAAAAGAAAAAAACCCTCAATGAAATGACTTGACTCAGTAAGTGTACCAAAGGGCTACAAGTATGTCAGAGCTAATGAAAATGGCACAGGCTAGCATAGATTTTCAATCAGACGCACGGTTGCTGGGAGTAATACTCAACTCTGGTATCTAACAACTACATCAACAACCCAAAAATCAATTAATAATCTAATGAAAACTTCTTGCATCAATTTACCATTAATTAAAATCTGTGCTTTGTGAGTTAACATACTACATTGTAGAATTTTACCTGATGTTGTTGATTTCCTTCAAGTTGAGCACGACTCATAGCAACCCTATGAACAAAATGTCTGAAGCCCCTCTACACTATTGACATTTAACAAAGTTCATAGAGTTTCCAGAGGCATGTGTGGAGAAAAAAACATACCAAGCAAATGACAACCAGCAAAAAGTAGGAGCAGCAATATTAATCTCTGATAAAATAAATCTCAATGCAAAAATCATAACAAAGGATAAGTAAGGTCACTACATAATTCTTAAAAGGTCAATAGAACAAGAGGACATAACAATAATAAGCATCTATGCACCAAATGAAAAACCTGCAAAATATATAAAATAAATAATAAAACTGAAAAAGGAAATGGACAACACTGCTATAATAGTTGGAGACATCCATACACCACTCTCAAGATAAGATAGAACTACCAGGAAGAAACTCAACAAAGATGATGAAGAAATGAACACGCCCCCCACATACACACACACACAAACCCCAACTCGATCTCACAGGTATTTATAGGCTAATGTACCTCCAAAAGAAATCCAAAGCATACCTTCTTCTTCTCCAATGTGCATGGAACGTTCTCCAGAACAGATCACATTTTAGGTCAAAAGGCAAGCATCAATAAATTAAAAAACAAAGATATAAGACAAAGCATCTTCTCAGAAAATAATGCTACAAAATTAGAAATGAACAAGAGGATAAAGGAGAAAAACCATATATTTGGAAGCCAAACAACATCTTGCTTGAATATGAGTGGATATTGTTGTTGTTGTTGTTTTTATGTGCCATCATAGTGACCCTATGTACAACAGCCCTAAACCCTGCCCTGTTCTGTGCCAATCTCACTGTCTCCAACACACCTACCCCTATTACCCCAATTACTGAGTCAATCCACCTCATAAAGGGTCTTACTCTCCTGTGCTGTCCCTCCACCCTCCCCAACATGAAGTCCTTCTCCAAGGATGGGTCCCTCCTTGCATCATATCCAATGTATGTCACACAAAGCTTCAGAATCCTTGCCTCAAAGAAGCAGCCTGGTTTAACCCTCTCGAGGAAGAAAATGTTTGTTTTCTTAGCAGTCCATGATACATCCAATACTCTTCTCCAGCACCACAGCTCAAAGGCATCAATTCTCCTTCTATTCTCCCTAGGCATTGTAAAGCTCTCTGACTCATAGCAAATGATTGCAAAGACCATGGCCTGTATCAGGTGCAGCTTAGTATTCAGAGTGACACCATTTCTCTTCAGTACTTTGGAAAGATCCCTAACAGAAGACTTTAGTATCACAATACAGCTTTTAATTTCCTGTTAAAAAGTTTTTTTTAAAAAAATGATAATAAAAACACCACTTACAAAAATCTATGGGAAATATCCAAAGCAGTAACCAGAGATCAATTTATAGTAATATGTAAACACATGGAAAGGAAAGAAAAAAATATAATTGACTCTCTAACCCAACATCTCCAACGAATTGAAAACGAATAGCAAGAAATCCTGACGCCCACTAAAAAAAAAAAAACCCTGAAATTATAAAAATTAGAGCAGAAATAAATGAAATAGCAAACAGAAAAATAATTGAAATCATCAACAAAACAATGAGTTCATACTTTAAAAAAGTCAATAAAATTGACAAACTACTAGCAAAACTAACAAAGTAAAGGAAGAAAATGAAACACATAATCTGAATAAAAGATGAAATGGATAATGTCAAAACAGAACCAACTATGATAGGGTATTACGGTTATCACAAAAGTCCACAATTAAGGTTGCATACTGGAGTGTACTTGGGGTAGTGGGAGGGGTGCAGGGGAATTGTATATCAAAGAAAGAATTTTTCTTTTACTTTTCAAAGAGAGGAGCAAACTGGGGCAGGGGGGCAGGAGGAAGGGCTGGGCAGGGAGAAAAGTACAACAATGAATGAATGGAAATCCAAATCTCTGTAAATGTTCATTAAAATTATTAAAATTTCACAGCAACTAATGGCCGTATAGTGCCTCGTACAAAGTACAGGATGACTAATAATTCTTTTAAAAATAAATTCATAAATAATTTATATAAAAAAATTTAAAAAGAACAGGACCAACTATAATAAAAAGGCTAACATTTGAATATTATGAAAAACTATTCTCAAATATGAAAACATAGAGGAAATTGACAAATACTTAGAAATTCACAATCTACGTAAACAAATACAAACTAAAATTGGACACTGGAACAGAACCAATACAAAAGAAGAAATTGAAAAGGTAATAAAACAACTTCCAGCCAAAAAAATCCCTGGGCTAGATGGTTTTACAAGTGAATTTTATCAAACATTCAAAGAACTGTTACCATTTCTATATAGACTATTTCAGAAAACAGAAAAAGATGGAATTCTCTCAGACTCATTCAATGAAGCAAACATATCCTTTATTCCAAAGCCAGGTTAAGACACCACCAAAATAGAAAACTATAGGCCAATATCTCTCGTAAACATAGATGCAAAAATCCTAAATAAAATCCTGGCCAATAGAATCCAGTGATATATTAAAAAATCAGCATGACCAAGTGGCATTCATAACAGATATGCAAGGATGGTTCAACATAAGAAAAACAATCAATGTAATTCTTCATATTAACAAAGTAAAGAACAAGCACCACATAATCCTATCAATTGATGCAGAAAAGGCCTTTGACATAATCCAACACCCTTTTCTGGTGAAACCACTCAACGAAATAAGATTAGAGGGGGATTTCTTCATAGTAAAAAGCATATACACAAAACTGAGAGTCAACATTGTGCTCAATGGAGAGAAATTAAAGACATTTTCTTTGAGAACAGAAACTAAGAAAGGATGCTCACTATCGCCTCTCCTATTCAATACTGTATTGGAAGTCTTAGCAATAATTGCAATAAGGCAAGAAACGGAAATAAGAGGTATCTAAATTGGTAAAGAGGAGGTAAAATTATCTCTATATGCAGGTGATATATACATATATATATATGCAGGTATACGTAGAAAACCCAAAAGACACACGAGAAAACTACTGGACATAGTTGACCAATTCAGCAAAATGGAAAGATCCAAGATCAACATACAAAAACAAATTGGATTTCTCCACAGTGACAAAGAGAATACAAAACTGGAGCTAAGAAAGAAAATACCCTTCACAATGGCTAATCAAAACATTAATTACTTGGGAGTAAATCTAACCAGAAGCACAAAGGATGTATTCAAAGAAAATTATAAAACATTACTTCAAGAAAATAAAAAAGACTTGGAGAAATGGAAGAATATCCCTTGTTCTTGGATAGGAAAACTCAATATTGTGAAAATGACAATACTACCCATTTACACATTCAATGCAATCACAACACAAATGCCAATTCCATTCTTCAACGAGATGGAAAAGACAATCATCAATTTCATTTGGAATGGAAAGAGGCACTGAATAATCAAAGCACTCATTAAAAAAAAAAAAAGTGAAACAAGGTAAGAGGCATCTCCCTGATTTCAAATCTTACTACACTGCCATGGTGGTCAAGCGAGTGTGGTACTGGTACAATGACAGACACAAAGATCAATGGGATAGAATTGAGAACCCAGAAATCCGCCCATCTACCTATGATCAACTGATTTTTTACAAGGAGAC
>NW_006399887.1:8682032-8683273 GCF_000299155.1 Elephantulus edwardii | reverse complement strand
AATCGCAAAATTCAATAGAACAGCAAATACCAAATGCTGGCGAGGTTGCCGAGAAACTAGAATCCTAATTCAGTGTTGGTGGCATTGTAAAATGGTACAACCACTCTGCAAGGCAATATGACACTTTCTCAAAAAAGTTGAAAGTAGAAATACCATTTGACCAAGCATTTCCACTACTGTGTATAAACCTTAAAGAAACCAGAACTGCCACTCAAGCAGATATATGTACACTCATATTTATTGAGACTTTGTTCACAATAGCAAAGAATTGGAAACAACCCAAGTGCCCGTCAACAAATAAATGGATAGAGAAGCTCTGGTGTATTCACACGATGGACTATTATGATGCATTGAAAAACAAGGAACTCATGAATTATTACCAAATGGGTGACCCTGGAGGACAATATGCTGAATGAAATATCTTGGTTACAAAAAGATAAATACTGTATAATGCCACTGTTGAAAAGCAGGACTGACATGGGGGTTGTGGGAAACTAAGAGGTGAAAAATAATGTATAACACATTGAAACAGATATGAACAACATAACTGTCTAAATGGGGTATATGATTAGGTATAATTGTCAAGACAGAAGTCCTGAATGAAGGCTTCATAGTGGAGTGAACTGGGGCAGAGGGATTGTACAATGAATATTTTTTAATTTTTTTCTATTAATTTTAATGAACATTTACAGAGATTTTGTATTTCCATTCATTCATTGCTGCACTATTTTCTCTACTCTCCCCACAAGTTCGTTCCTCTCTTTTTTCCTCCCTTAAAAGTCTGTTTTAATTGTCCCATTGCCACAGTGCTTGTTAAAACCAGGTCTAAAAAAAAAACAGTTCTGATTGATCTCCTTTTCCCTGTGTCATTTGCCATACCCTATCTCTCCTCCCTGAGAGAGACTTGACCCTGATTCATAAGGAAAAGGCTATGGCGTATTCTCTTAGCTACTTCCTGCTGAAAAGGGACACTGTATATTTTAGGGTGAAGATCTTCTTTCACTACTCTAAAGGGCCCCTTTGGCAATAGGAAACACGTAGACGGTTGTGGAGATTGATTTTGGAATTTAGATGCACTTTTATCAATTGTGCTTAGCCATACATGTTCATATGCTTGAAGATGCATCACGGAACGGTTGTAGTTTATTGTTGTTGTTATATGCCATCGAGTCGCTTGCGACTCATAGCGACCCTATGTACAACAGCCCTAAACTCCGCTCTGTCCTGTGCCAATCGCACTG
>NW_006399887.1:8672065-8681277 GCF_000299155.1 Elephantulus edwardii | reverse complement strand
CAAGCAGGGTTGTGTCATCTGCATAACCCAGATTGTTGATAGATCTTCCACCAATCTTGACCCCACATTTCTTCTCATAGAGTCCAGCATCCCTGATGATCTGCTCTGTTCTAGCTTAGAAGACACAAATTTAACTAGCAAGTTAAAAGTACATGAGTCAAAAACTAAAAGCAATACTATTCCAAGTAGAGGTTCTAACAGTGGCACAAATCAAGTTACAGAGGGAAGGTAATTCTTAAAATAAAAGGCTTAGTGACTAGTACTTTGTCTATTATAGGATAAAGGTTGGGAACCACAAGATGTAGAGGCTCAACTATGACATTTATTGTTCTTAAGACCTGGACCAAATTCCATCTACCACTGGGTTGTTTTATACCTCGTAAGTCCGCATGCAAGGCAGAGGTGAAGTAAGGAACTGCTTATGAGGTTTTCCATCAATTCCAACAACTAAGAAATAATGAGACGAGTTGGGACCTCAGAGGGCTTTTAGGACCGATTAATAGGCTCTTGTGTCCAGTAGAAAATGAATATACTTACCAGAAATGTTAATGTTCACCCATGGCTCTTCTGGAAGCATCTGAATTGTTGAAGTGTCTTCCTTTGTTTCCAGCTGGGAGCTGGGGCCTGTCAGTCCTGTCAGCCACTAGGACCTGATGTGAGCCACCCTTGGCCATGTGTCCTTCAGATCCACACTTAAAGCAAGTGAGTGGGAGCTTCCTCTCTACTACCTTGCCTATCTGTGGCTCTCATCTGTGACTATTCCTACTGAAGTACCCAGCTTTCCACAGTGGAAGCAATTCTGACCTCCTTTATTACCTTTGGGTGGCATTGTTTATGAGTAAGACATTCCTTTTCCTGACACAGGCCCTAAACTGGCAGCAATAGCTGCCCCAATAATTTTGGCCATTCTCTGGTCTTTTCTCTTCTCTCTAGATCCCCTTTGTTAAAAGAGAGCAAAATTTAAACAAATAATTTTGAACAATATAATCTTTTACGTTTAAGGCTAGAAATATTAATAATATGATCATTTCCAATCCAGAGATACATGTTCCAATACAGTCCCTATTTTCCCGTAAATGGTTTTGGTAAGAATAATATTGTACATGTGGATACAATTCCACTATTCCTCCTCCATACCATGATATAGTGTTATCAGCAGCAGTTATAGACAATTGCCTTCCTTACCCTAACTTAATTTTTTTAAATTTAAATTTATTATTAATTTTAGTAAAAATTTACAGAGGCTTTGGATTTCCATTCATTCATTGTTGCACATTTCTCCCCTCCCAAGATTTTCCCCCCAGAACACTACCCTCTTAGAAAAGTGAAAGAAAAATTCTTTTATTGTTTTACAAACCCTCCCCCAGGTCCACTCCACCATGTAGCCATTGCTCTAGACTCCTGTTATAACAAAAGTACTTAACAACATATCCGTTTTAAACAGTTTTGTCCCTCATCTATTTCAGTGCAGTACACATATTGAACCCATCTTTTTCAGTCTCTCCCCAACCCCAAGGTCAGTCCTGTTTTACAACAGTGGCACCATGCAGTATTGGTCCTTTTGTGACTGGAATACTTCACTCAGCATGTCTTCCAGAGTCACCCATTTTGAATAATATTGCATGAGTTCCTTGTTTTTCATTGCAGCATAGTATTCCATTGTGTGAATATACCACCATTTCTCTGTCCATTTGTTTGTTGATGGGCACTTAGGTTCTTTCTAATTCCTTGCTATTGTGAACAAAGACGCAATAAACATGGGTGTGCATATATCTGCTGGATGTCAGTTATGGTCTCTTTGGGGTATATTGCCAGTAGTGGAATTGCTGAGTCAAATGGTATCTCTATTTGCAACTTTTTGAGAAAGCTCCATACTGCCTTCCACAGTGGTTGTACCATTTTAAGCTCCCACCAACAGTGAATAAGGGTTCCAGTTTCTCTACAACCTCATCAGCATTTGTTGCTTGCTGTTCTGTTAAATTTTGCTATTTTGACTGTGGTGAGATATCTCATAATTGGTTTTGTTTTTGTTTTTGTTTTTTTTTTTACTTTTCAAAGAGAAGAACAAACTGGGGAGGAGAGGTGGACAGGGAAGAAAGTGTGAAACAATGGAAATCCAAAGTCTCTATAAACTTTCATTAAAATTAATTTAAACAAATAGAAAACAAGGAATCTCACCACTGGACCAATTGGCAGCATCACGATAACAATGAAGAGATTGGGATTGTTAACAGCATAAATTTGTTTAACTCCACAATCTGTATAGATGTTTCCAGCAGCCAGTAAATCAAAATACAAATTGCGTTGGCAAAGCCTGTTGTCAGGGATATTTCCAGAGTATTAAAGAACAACGATGTCAGTCTGGAGACTAAAGTGCACCTGATCCAGACCATGGTCTTTGCAATTATGTACTATGCATGAGAAAGCTGGACAATGACTAGGGGTGATAGAAAGGGAATTGATACTTTTGAGCTGTGTTCTGGAGAAGCATGTTGAATATGTCATGGACTATTAAGAGAACAAGTATTCTTATCCTGGAGAGAGTGAAACTAGACTGCTCCTTTGAGACAAGGATTCTTAAGCTCCATCTGACATACTTTCGGAATGTTGCTAGGAGGGACCAGTTTTTGGAGAGGGATATTTTGCTTGGGAAGGTGGAAGGACAGTGCAAGAGAGAATTATCCTCAACTAGTTGGATTGACTCAGTGACTGGGGTAATGGAGGTAAGTGTTTTAGAAATAAAAAATAAGGTGGCTCAGGATAGAGAAGATTGTACATAGGATTGCTATGAGGTGCAGGTGACTTAATGACACATAACATTAAACAAGTTTTTCTCCTTATAATATGCCCAAAGTATGTGAAACAGAATCTCACTATTATTTCCCACTTAAGGATCACCCTGGTTCCACATCTACTCAAAAAATATTTGATTCTCTTTGCAAGTTATATTTTATATCCTTCACTAATATCACAATTCAAAAGCATCACTTCTTGTTGATACATATTTATTCATTGACCAACTTCAAGATGTATATGAAGCAGTTGAAAATGTCATGGCTTGGACAAGGTATGCTTTAGTCCTTATCATTGCTCTTTTGCTCTTTGTAGATATCCTAGTATGTTATCGGTATTAACAGAATGTATTAACAGAATGTATACGTCCTTTGAATGTTATAGGTATGAACAGGTTTTCCTTGTATGTATATGGATATTATTCTGTAACTCACATTATTTTATTTCAAGATGGATCTAGAAACAGCCTTTTTAACTATGAAAATGGCTCCATTTTTCTCATCTTTTCTTCTCCAGCATACTTGATCATATGTTTGATTTAAAATGTCCCATACCAGTCCATCTCATTTCACCAGTATCTAATATGTCAATATTTATGTGTTCCATCTCTTTCTTAATAATATCTAGTTTTTCTGTTTGTGGTTCTTACTTTCCATGTTCCAATCATTAGTCTCTGCTTAAAACCCTCTTCCTTTGTGTTTCCAAATATGAGGGCTCAGCCTCAGTTGTCATATCTATTATTCTACTCTCTGTATATTCTATTGTTCTACTGTCCATAGGATTTTTGAAGTCTTGTTATGTTTCAGAAGTGCATGACCAATTCTTCTTCCTAGTCTGCTTTAATTTGGATGCTTAGTTTTGGAACAACATCTGATAGATAAGCATTGTAGTGAAAGGAGTAAATGAAAGACACTTCCCGTTACAGAGATAACCATACATGCAGTGTGTCCTGTAAATAAATTATTTCCTCACAATGTCTCTAAGTTCTAATATCTTATTTCTTTGTTTTATTCCATCCTCCAAATTATGGTCAATTCATTTCTATTTTATTGTCATTAATAAATTTTACATAAAGATATTTTTAACATCAGAGTCCTCATTTTTTAAAAATTATACACATTGATATAAAATGGCTGTTCTCTTTTGAGTTCCATAAAGAGAGAACTTTATCTTAAAGAAACATATTCTTATCCCTTCAACCATTACGTCCTTTGAAAGGAAGTTTAGCATTTCTGATCATTGTTGAGTAAGTATTGAGCCAAAGCTAACCTTCCAGTAAATCACATAGGAGGATAGGGGGTAATTGTTCATCTTTCTCTTGCAGAGTAGCTGTTGGATTTGAACTATATACTATATATAGTGTATATATATATATAATGGCCTTTGATTCAAGCACAACTAATAGCGACTCTATGAACAAAAGGCCAGAAGCCCCTCTAAAACTATCGACCCTTTGACATTTATTAAAGTTCATGGAGTTTCTGGAGGCATGTTGTTTAGGAAATGGATGTCACTCCTGCTTCCAAACCTGTCATAGAATGTTTTAATTGAGTTGCCTGTGATGCATAGCAACCCTACGTACAGCAGCTCTGAACCCTTCTCTGTCCTGAGCCAGTCTCACTAATTCTGTCACACCAAGCCCCATTGCCCTAGTTACTGTATCAATCCATCTCATCCGGGATATCCCTCTCCTGTGCTGTCCGTCCACCTTTCTGAGCATGAAGTACTTCTCCAAGGACTGATCTTTCCTGGATACATGTCCAAAGTAAGTGAGGCAGAGCTTCAAAATCCTAGCTTCCAAGGAAAGACTTGGTTTTACCCTGTCCAAGACAGACCTATTTGTTTTCTCGGCAGTCCATGGTACATTGAAACTCTTCTCCAGTACCACAGCTCAAAGACATCTATTATTTTTCTGTCATCCTTAGTTATTGTCCAACTCTCTGAAGCCATTAACAATAACAAGTAATTGAGAAAAACATGGCCTGGTTTAGGCTCATCTTTGTATCTAGACTGATATAGTTGCTATTCAGCACTCTGGAGAGGAATATGACAGCATATTTTCCCATGGCAATTCATTTTTTTAATTTCCTGACTGGTCGTGTTAAGTGTTGATTGTAGATCCGAGCAAGCTGAAATTGCTAACAACCTCAATCTCTTTTGCTTTTTTTCTTTAATCATTAAATATTCTGCCCATAGCATCCTTAAGCATTATAACTCATGGCTTAAATTTATTCTTCAGCTCTCTCAGGTTAAGAAATGTTGAGATAATTCAGCCCTTTTGATTTTCTGACTCCAGTTCCTTGCACATTTCATTATAATATTTTGCCTTGTCTTCCCGAGCAGACTTTTGAAATCTTCTATTCAGCTCCTTAACCTCTTGATTTGCTTTTATTTTTGCTTTAGCATCTCAGCTCTTACTGCAATATTCAGACTCTATTCTGACATCCATGTTGGTCTTTCCTTCTTCTGTCTTATTAGTAATGACTTTTTGCATATTTCATGAACGATATTCTTGTTATCTTCTCATAGCTTATCTGGACTACATTCCTTAGTGTTCAAGGCCTCAAATCTATTCCTGCACTGGTTTTTAAATTTATGGGAGGTAAACTCAAGGTCAAATATTTATTACTGTGGATATGATTTAGCCTTCTTTAGTTTTAATTTGAACTTTCATTTGAGCAGTTGATGGTCTTTTCCACAGGTCAGTACCTGGTCTAGTTTTTACTGCTGATATTGAACTTGTTCAAAGGTTCCTTCCACAGATGTAATTAATATGATTCCTGTGCTTCCCACCAGGTGAAATCCATGTGTGTATCCTGTGTTTATGATTCTTATAAAAGGTATTTGCTATGAATAAATCATTGATTATGTAGATTTCTATCATTCTATCCCCAGCCTCATTTTTGTTACCAAGTCCATATTTTCTGACAACTGATCCTTCTTCCTGATCCCCAGCCTTATTTCTGTCACCAAGTCCTCTATATTTTACAGCAACTGATCCTTCTTCCTGATTCCCAATATATATGTGTGTGTGTGTGTGTGTCTGTGTGTGTCTGTGTGTGTCTGTGTGTGTGTGTCTATATATATATTTGTTGTTGTTGTTAAGTGTCATCAAGTCGCAGGCGACTCATAGAGACCATATGAACAAAAGTCCTTGACACCTCCTGTATAAATTTTGTCCTTTCTTCAGGTTCATAGGATTTCCAAAGGCAAGCTATTGTGGAAGTGGATGCCACTCCTGCTTCCAAGCTTGTTTTAATTGGGGACCTTCACTAAACACTGTCCACCATGGGTAACTATCCTCACATTTGACTCATCAGTGTCACAGTGTTAGGCTTCACAGCAACCATGAGTACAGCAAGAGTACAACCTCTGTACAGCAAGTGGACATACCAGGGTTACATGACCTAAAAGAATGTTTCACCAAAAATAACTAAAGGCAGGCCTGAAGGCAAGATAAGATTTTAAGCTAGGGCCTGGAGCAGGCTCTACAGGCTGGACCCCACACTTCTTTCCCTTACTTTCAGGACCAGGGCCACCCATCCACCTTTGAAGTCCAAAAAGGACAGTAACAAACAATGCAAAAGACCCCAGAAACTTCCCTTGCCTGACTACCCCCAAGAAGAGCCGCCACGGAGATGCCAGCGATCCCACCGGCTTAGCCAGCTGACTTCCACACACATATATGCAAACATGTATAATTAGCTCCACTTCCTCCTGAGTAATACAGCCAGCCAGTAATGACACACATGTGACCCCTCTCCCAGGACAATGTTATCCATCAACACATGACAGGTAAGCCCTGAGACACATCAATAACCTGCATTATATAGATGATACAACCTTGCTTGCTGAAAGTGAGGAAATCTTGAAAGTTTGTTGCAAAACATCAAGGGGTGCAGCCTTAATTAAGTATGGTTTGCGTCTTAATGTCAAGACGAAGATTCTTACCACTAGACCAATAGACAGCATCATGATGGCTGTAAAAGAGGCTGAAACTGTCAACAGCTTTCTCTTGCTTGGATCTGCAATTAACAATCTTGGTGCTAACAGTCTGGAAATAAGGAGATGCATTATACTTTGAAAATCTGCAAAATCTAACCAAATTATTGAGGAGTAATGATGTCAGTTTGAGGATTAAGGTGTGCCCGATTTAGGCTATGGTCTTTCTGATTACTTGCTTTGCGTCTGAGAGCTGTACTATGAATAAGGATGACAGGAGGACAAAAAGTGATGCCTTTGAGCTGTGGTGTTGGAGATGAGCACTGAGCAATCATGGATGGTCAAAAGAATAAACAGATATTTCCTGGAGGGTGTGCAGCAGGAGTGCTCTTTAGAAGCAAGAATGATGAGGCTTTGCCTTACATACTTTGGGCATGTCATTAGGCGGGGGTATTCCTTGGAGAAGGACATGGTGCTGGGAAATGTGGAGGATCAGAAAGGAGAGGACCATCTCAACTAGGTGGATTGACATGATGACTCCTACAATAGACTCTTATGTGTCAGGAAGTGTGAGAATGATGGAAGATAGAAAGGGTTTAGATCTTTTGTTCATAGGGTTGCTATGAGTTGTGCTCAACTTGATGGCGCCAAACAACAATAACTTCAGATACTCAGTTTCTATTCATCTATGAATAAAATAACATTGCCCGTAAAACAAAAACTAGTTAAAAATAAAATATTCTATTATTATTTAGTATTTTTTTCAGGATCTAAAATTAAATAACCCTGAATTACCTATATATTAAAGTCATGTAAGATCTGTAATAAATTACTCTCTAAAGGATTTATGAAGTGAAATGCAATTTAAAAATATGTAAACACTAAAAAGTTCTCCATGAAACTATCCTCCTCTGACTTTTGGACACAAAATTTACTGCTTCAAAGTTTAACAATTTTTACTTTCTAAACAACATGCCTCTGGAAACTTTATGAACTTTGAGAAATGATGATAGTTATAGAAAGGCTTCATTCAGGTCTTCTGTTCAAAGGGTTTCTATGAGTCATGTTTGATTCTAGGGCAATCAACAACAACAACAATATTTGAAAAAATCAGTCTGAAATAGTCTGATGTACAACTATTACCTGAAGAAAATATTTTCATCCTTGGAACTTTCAAAGAAAGTTTCAATAAATTTAGAAGGTGCAGTTAATGTTAGGACATCTATGATTATAGTTATTGGCAGGTTGAAATTTTCCATAAATACGTAAGTGTTACAAATTTCTGTTAGTTTCGGGGAAAATATTTAAATATATCCTGACATGAGACATTTATTATTGATTGTAGCTAGAAATAGTCTTTTTACTTTGGAAAATAAATTGTTATTGGGGTATTACTAAATAGTATATTTTGGAGAACGTAATTCTCTGAATAAATCTATGAGTCAAACACTTTACTATTTCTATTTCAAAGACATCTAAAGGAGAAAATTTCTATTATATAGACAAATAGAAGACTGTATGAATGTGTGTGTGTGTGTGTGTGTGTGTGTGTGTGTGTGTATATATATATATATATATATATATATTCTCAACCTATATATTTCTAAATCCAAAATACTTTCCATTAACAATTTTATTATACTGAATGTTTTGTGCAGATTTCTGTGGAGTATAAACCAAGAACCTAAGGAGTTTTATAAAATAAAGTTTATGTATTACTAGAAGTGCTACTAATGTGACCAGATAACACATTTTAAAAATACTGCAATGAGTGAGCTCCATGTGGAAAAAAAAAAAAACTTTAATTAATGGACAGGAGATAGAAATGAATCAACAGTTAAATTCACTTGTACTTTCATTTAATATATCTAAAGCCACCTAGTGAGTGTGGATGATCATCTATTCTCATTATAAATCTGTCACCATCTCTGTAACACATTTCCTTAAACTTGCAAACTCATTTCCTTTCTTACTTGCCCTAACCCTTCCGTCATTCTTCTTGAAGACTTCGCTATGCAGTAAAGTGCAAGTACTTAATATTTTTGTACTATTTCTGTGATGACTAGGATACTATGGATTTTTTTCATCCTATGTGTTATTTATGATATTACAAAATTTCAACACTCATTAGTCATATAATTTTGTCTCTAAGAAGTTATTCTTGATATACATACACAGCTGCAATCCAGGTTTTCAATGAATATTTAGAGAATGAACAAATATTTATACACATAAAGAAATGTTTATATGTAATTAAGAGGTTAATAGATGACAGAAATTATGATGCAACTAAACCAATTAATTTATTTGGTGTTTATTGGACACTTTCGTGTCTTAGTGGTAAGAAGTTACACTACCAACCCAAAGTTAGAAAATTCAAATCCACCAGCTGCTCATAAGAAGAAAGATGGCAAATCTCTAATTTACTACTTCTGAAAATCCTCTAGGGAGTTAGCTCTGAGTAAATTCTTATTCTG
>NW_006399887.1:8668972-8670607 GCF_000299155.1 Elephantulus edwardii | reverse complement strand
AGTCAAATGACTTTGCATAATCAATGAAACACAGATAGACATTCTTCTGGTATTCTCTGCTTTCAGCTAAGATCTATCTAACATCAGCTACAATATTCCTAGTACCACAACCCCTTCTAAACCCAGCCTGGACTTCTGGCAGTTCTCTGCTGATGTACTGTTCCAGTCGTTTTTGGATAATCTTCTGTAGAATCTATCCAACAATTGATAAGCTAAATTTTAATACATGAATGATGATAAGTGTTTGAGAATTTAATAAATGTGAAAATCAAGAAAAATATTCACATTTTGTCTTCAAGATTGTATTTTGCATGTAAGAAGCTACATATTATAAGATGCTCTTTATTATTGCACCCCTTAGCAACATATGTGTGCCTTCCTTCAGTCGGTGATAGTATTGTTGTTTTTATGTGCCATCAAGTCGTTTGCGACTCATAGCGACCCTGTGTACAACAGCTCTAAACTTTGCTCTGTCCTGTGCCAATCTCATTGTCTCCAACACACTCATCCCTATTGCCCCAGTAACCTAATCAATCCATCTCACAGAGGGTCTTCCCCTCCTGCGCTGTCCCTCCACCCTCCCAAGCTCAATGTCCTTCTTCAAGGACCAATCTCTCCTTACAACATGACCAAAGTATGTCAGACCAAGCCTCAGAATCCTTGCCTCCAAAGAGACTGAGACCTTAGAAATGGGAATGAAGAGAAGAAGGAAGAGCTGTAAGAATGTACTAGAGATTGGAATGTGGAACATGAGAAGCATGAATGTAGGAAAATTGGACATTGTTAAGAAAGAAATGGAACGTATAAATATTGACATTAGGTATTGGCGGTATGAGATGGCTTGGCATGGGACATTTTGAATCAGATGATTATATGATTTATTATGCCAGGGATGAAAAGGTGAGGAATAATGGGGTTGATTTCATAATTAAAAATGTCATTTCTAGATTCATCCTAAAATACAGTGTGGTGAGTGACAGGATATTATCCATACGCATACAAGGAAGTCCAGTGAATACCACTATAATTCAAATATATGCACTAATAACTAGAGCCAAAGAGGAGGAAATAGAAGATTTCTACCAACTTTTGCTGTCAGAAGTTGATCAAACATGCAAACAAGATGCATTGATAATAAAGGGCGACTGGAATGCAAAAGTTGGGAACAGGGAAGAAGGATCAGTAGCTGGAAAATATGGGCCTGGTGAGAGAAATGAGGCTGGAGATAGAATGATAGAGTTCTGCACATTCAATGATTTACTCATTGCAAATACCTTTTATAAGAAACATCAACGCAGGCTATACGCATGGATCTCACCTGATGGCATGCATAGGAATCAAATAGACTACATTTGTGGACAGACTTGCTGGAGAAGAACCTCAGTATCAGCAGTAAAAATCAGGCCGGGTGCTGATTGCAGGACAGACCACCAACTACTCATATGTAAGTTCAAGCTGAGGTTGAGGAAAAAGTCCATGGTAACCAAAATTTGAAATTAAGTCTATCCCATTAGAATTTCAAAACTATCTCAGGAACAGGTTTCAGGCCTTGAGCACCAATGAGCATAGACCAAATGAGCTCTGGGAGGATATCAAGAAAATAGTCCATGAAGAATGCAAAAGATCATTACAAAG
>NW_006399887.1:8656192-8663576 GCF_000299155.1 Elephantulus edwardii | reverse complement strand
TGACATGATAGTATACTTAGAAAACCCGAAAGACTCAGCAAGAAAACTTTTGGGCATTTAGAACTCTTGTACATAGGGTCTCTATGAGTTGCAAGCAACTCAATGGCACATAACAACAACAACACTATAATGCCCTCCCAAGCTTTGTTGTAATTTTCTAAATCATTGTTCTGGAGTGCTAATTTCTCGATCTATTAAATTCTGATTGGATATTTGGGCTTGTTCTATGTTATTGTGATTGTGAACAATGCTGCTATGAACATTCATGTCTTAATTCTAAGGTCAGTAGGGTATATTCCTAGGAGTAGAATAGCTGAACCATATGGAATTTATACTTTTAGCTTTTGAGGAAATGTCAAAATGTGTTTCAGAGTGGTTGTATCATTCTCACCAACAGTGTATGAGTGTTCCTATCTCACCCCATCCTCTCCAACACTTAGTGCCTGCTTGTCCTGTTAAACTTTGCCACAGCTACTGGGGTGAGATGAAATCTTATTGTTATGTTGATTAGCATCTCTCTTAATGCTAGTCATTTTGAGCATTTCTTCATGTGCCTGTTGGCTATTTGTGTATTTTTCCTCTGTGAAAATTTTTTTCATGTCTTTTTCCAATTTTGTTATTGGGTTCTCAGTCTTTTTATTGCAGAGGCCCTGTTGTTGTTGTTGATTGCCTTTGAGTTGATCACAACTCATAGCAACCCTGTGAACAAAAGGCTTAAAGCCCCTCTACAACTATTGACATTTATTAAATTCCTAGTGTTTCCAGAGGTATGTTATTTATGAAGTGGATACCACTCCTGCTTTCAAGGAAGCCGTTTTGTATTCTATAAACTTTTGTTACGAGATCCTTGCCTGAAATAGACTGCAAATACTTTTTCCTAGTCAGTGTTTTTTCTTTAACCCTATTGGAAATTTTTTTTTTTTTGCATACAGTGATATAATACTTAGAAGGTCCCATTCGTCAATTTTATCCTCTCTTGGTTGTGCATTTCTGGATGTATTTAACAGCCTTTTTATAAAATAAGCAAGGTCTTCTAAGCTTGGTCCCAATTTGTTTCTTCTAATGCTTATGGTTTGGGACTTTACATATAGATCTGTGATTCATCTTGAGTTGATTTTTGTGTGTGGTGATAGAAGTGAACTTGCTTGAGCTTTTTGCAGGTAGCAGTCAAGTTTGCCCGCATCATTTGTTGAAGAGGTTGTAATTTCCCCATTTCATATGTTTTGTTTCTTTGTTTACTATCAGTTTACCATAGAGAGATGGGTTAATTTCTGGGCTCCCAATTCTGTTCTATTGGTATATGTAACGGTTATTGTGCCAGGACCATGTTGTCTTTGTTACTAGTATGGGGTTTTTTTATTAGATTTTGAAATCAGGAGGTGCTATGCCTCCCACTTCATTCGTGTATTTCAAAGTGATTTGTTATTCAGGGTCTCTTTCCTGGTCAAATAAACTTGAGAACTGACATTTCTGTCTTCTTGAATAATGAATTTGTTATCTGTATTGGCCATTGCCTTGGTAATTACTTGATATGCATCACAGAGCTGGGCAATGACTAAGGATGACAGAAAAAGAACCAATACCTTGAGTTGTGGTGCTGGAAAAAAGTACTGAACATTACTATGGACTGCCAGGAGAGCATATAGGTCTGGCTTGGAGACGGAGAAAGTTTCTCCTTGGAGGCAATGATTTTGAAACTCTTTTTCCACATACTTTGGGCACATGGTCCTTGGAGAACAGTCCTTGGAGAAGGACATTATGCTTAGAAGGGTGGAGTTATAGGAGAGGAAGATCCAGATGAGATGGACAGACACAGTAACTGGGGTAATGATATTAGATGTGTCAGAGTGAGTAAGCCTGACTCAGGACAGAGTAGAATTCAGAGCTATAGTACATAGGGAAACTATGAGTGGTGGATGACTCAAGGATATATAACAATCATAGCAACAACACTGGGATTTGGCAGTCCATGGGATGTCCAGCTCTCAGGTGCATAGCAAGTGATTGGAAAGACAATGGCTTGAATCAGATGTACCATAGTCCTCAAACTGACATCATTCTCCTCAATAATTAAAAAAGGCCCTAACTGCACATTTTCCCAGTTTAACAATGTTGTTATGTGCCGTCAAGTAGCCTGCAACTCATTGTTGTTGATGATTGTAGTTTTACCATCTGGTCAGAACTAACCCATAACTGACCCTCTAGCAGGTTTTCAGAGGCAAGTGATCACATAGGAGGAGATTACCAGTTGTTCGCGGAGTGGCTGATGGCCTCAAATCATGTGCCTTCAGGATTGCTGTTCAGCTTCTTGCCACTAGGCCGCCAAAGTTCATAGGGACCCTATATACAATAGCTCTGAAGCCTGCCCTATCCTGAGGCAAACTCACTGATTCTGACACACCTACCCTCATTGCCCCAGTTACTGTATTAATCCATTTAAGCCAGGCTCCCTCTCCTGGGCTGTCCCTCCACCCTTCAGAGTATGATGTGCTTCTCCAATGCCCTTGTGGCCACAGACTATCACAGTGTGTGAGATGGAGCTTCAAAATCCTAGCCTCCAAGGAGAAACTTGGTTTCACCCTCTCCAAGTTTGACTTGTTTGTTTTCTTGGTGGTTCAAAACTCTTCTCCAGCATGACAACTTAAAAACTCAAAGAGATCAATTCTTCTTCTGTCACCCTTAGTCATTGTCCAGCTCCCTGATGCATAACAAGTAACTGCAAAGACTATGGCCTCCATCAGGTACACTTTAGTCTCTAGAATGACATTGTTAAACTGATGTTATTGCCTCTCAGTACTCTAGAGAGGTCCCTAATAGCATATTTTTTCACTGAAATTTGTGTTTTGATTTCCTGACTGCTGGTGTCAGGAGTGTTGATTGTGGAGCCATACAAGCTGTGATGGTTTACAACCTCAATCTCTTCTGGATCTATCATGGTGCTGCCAATTGAGCCAGTGCTAAGAATCTTTGTCTTTTTGATGTTGAGCTTCAATCAATCCATGTTGACGACTACAGTCAACCTTCTACAGCTAGAGCTTCAGGTTCTCCTCAGTTTCACAAGCAAGGTTGTGTCATCTGCATAATGTAGGTTGTTGATAAGTTTTTCTCCAATCCTGATGCTATGTTCCTCCCCAATTATCTGTCCCACATATAGATTGAAAGGTATGGAGACGGGACGCATATCAGTGCAGTCCTTTACTTATTTTGAATTAAGATGGATCCAGAAACAGCCTTTTTAACTATAAAAGTGACTCCATTATTTCTAACCTTTTCATCTCCTGTGTAGTAGATCATATAATAGTCTGATTAAAACAGTCCCATGCTAATCCATTTAATTTCAGCAATACCTAATATATCAATATTTGTTGTTGTTGTTGTTATGTGCCATCGAGTCATTTGCAACTCATAGCGACCCTATGTACAAGAGCTCTAAACACTGTTCTATCCTGTGCCAACCTAGCCATCTCAAACGCACTTATTTCCACTGCTCCAGTCGCAGAATCGATTCACCTCATCAAAGGTCTTCCTCTCCTTCGCCGCCCCTCCACTCTGCCAAACATGTAGTTTCTTATTCACTAGGCCACCAGAGCTCCCCTATCAATATTTATGCATTTCATTTCTTTTATACTGATAACCAGTTTTCTTACATTCTTGCTTCTCACATTCCAATCATTAGTGTCTGCTTATAACTGTTCCTCCTTTGTGTTTCCAAATTTGAAGGCTCAGTCTCTTTTGACATAATACATCTCCTGATTTTCTGACTACTGGTAACAAGGGTGTTAATTGTGTTAACACCCTTGTTTAAAGTAAGATGAAGTTGTTGACAGTTTCAGTCCTTTATCTATCATGAAGCTGCCTATCAGTCCAGTGATAAGAATATTTGTGTCCTTAACATTGAATCCATATTGAAGGCTGAATTCTTTGATCTTTTGCAATAAGTGCTTCAGGTCATCCTCAGTTTCAGCAAGCCAGGTTGCATCGTCTGCTTAAGGTGGATTATTGATAAATTTCCCTCTGATCCTGATGTCACATTTCTCTTTATAGAGTTCAACTCCCAACTAATTTACTTAACAGAATACGTATAAAAAGAGGACAGAAACCTGACACATCCTCTTCTTAATTTTAAACCATATTGTATGCTCTTATTCTGTTTGTATAACACCCTTCTGCTATAGGTTTAAATTTCATATTAACACAATAAGCTAAGATTCTCATTCTTCTCAATGTTAGTCTTAACTTGTTATTAGGTGATAAGATTATACAACTCAAGGAGAGGAAAAGTATAAAACTCCTGATCAGTTTATATGTAACCTCTAATAAATTTAACTTTGGTTTCTTCTAAAAATAATAACAATTCATACCAGATAAACTAATTTAATAATTTATTAGATATCAAAACAAAAACTCTACTTTTGCTTAAGTGTTTTTTGGTTATGTTAAATTAAAAATATCCATGGTGTTGGTAGGTATAGGTATTAGGTAGGATATAGAGTAATGTAAAACTATTCTCAAAATATATTTGTTCTATCAGGGAAAAATGTTTTTTTTCTTTTTTTTCATGCAAACATTTTCATTTATATGCAAATTCTATATTAAAGTAATGGCTGCAACACAGAGAGTTCAAGAATCTTCAATTTTATTTATTTTTACCATTATAAACAGTTTCTTGTCTTACAGTCAAAATCGCTCTTTTTATTTTACTGAACAGGAGAAAAAGCATAGGAAAAATTTTATAACACCATATTTCTTTTTGAGACTTCCACAGCTGCTTTTTATACTACTTTTTCCTACACTTCAATTCCAACATTTGATTATATGGTCAAATACACACACACACACACACACACAAAAGAGAAGAAGCTAGAAAATATAATTATCAGATGGCTGGCCATGTACTCGTTTTAAAATCCTATCATATGAGATCTTAAATAGATATGCCACACCACACAGAGATAAAAATTAATAACATGCTTTAAAGTGAAGATCAAGGATAGTCATTCATAATACAAATTTTAGGATTATAAATACTTGCATTGTTGGTCAGGGAAAAAGTTACATTTGTAACAGCATTAATCTTTTCTCAAGTTAAAGTTGATAAAGAAAAATTATGACCACAAAAATTAAAGCAGCAGTCTTAAAGTTGTAAAAGTATATGTAAGAAAATACTAAACAGTTATTTATGTTGATGCCAAGATAGATATCAAACTCAAACCAGTTTCAGAGGAGTCTCTTCCCACTCACAGCAATCTTCCAGTTAGTTTCTGAGGCTATAATACACAAGAGAAGGAGAAGGATAATTTTTTGTTCCCAGAGGCGCTGGTGGATTTGCATGTTTTTGGATTAGTAGTGCAACCAGATTTGATTTTACTGCCAGATTTTCCTAGGTAAAATCTACTGAATGATAAAACAATAAAATCAATATCTAATAACAAGCACTGGTGGCCTAATGGCCAGAAGTGGCACTGCAATACAGAAGGCATGTTGTTCAAAACCACAAGCTACACTTAGTGAGGAGGAAGGGTAATCTCCTCCTTTGCAATTAACAGCCTCTGAAAACCCACCAGAAGGTCAACTATGAGTCAGTTCTGATGCTACAGTATACAACAATAACAAAATAATAACAAGGAAAGTTCAAGATACTGGTTTCCTAATTGTAATTATGTGCCCTTAACATTATTTGTTTGGGAGGGAGGGGAAGGGAAGAAAGAAGGAAGCACTATGAAGAAAATTTGAAAAGTAATCGTGACAAATTTTAATAATCACTAATTGATAGATCCAGATGACATAATATAAATAAAAATACAGCAAAATTTATCAATACTATTAAAAAACTTGATGATAAAATGAAAACTACAACCAACAATTTAATACATTTTAATAAATATCAAAATCCTTTAAGGAAACATAACAACTTGTGGCTATAAAACAAGCCATAAGAGATTTCAAATAAATGCTCACATATAAAGTTGTTGCTTTAGCACAATACAAAGCCCAGTAATAAAAGGAGGTAAAAATATTCCACATAGTGAACACACACACACACACACCCACACACACACCCCCAATGCAACTGAATAATTGGAAGATATTTAAAGGGAAAGTAATGAAACCTTCTATACTGCTCAAAACATTTATCCTTAATATCTTAAGAATTTTAAAAACTTTGACATCATTGACATAGATCGTCAAGTCAAAAGATTATTGGATTATGGAATAAGAAAGTAAAAAAAGAAGAAAGTAATTATAATTCTCTCAAGGGGAATGATCTCCACAGAGGTCAAGAAGTCTCTTCCAGTCTGAACCAGAAAGTTCTGACTTAGGTGTGTGAAACTTTGATATAACATCACAACAAAAGATACAGAGTGAGTGCAAGCAAAAGGTAGAGAAATTTATTAGATGTTCATAACAGACTACGAACAGGTTAGGAAAATATTAACCCATCTCTTACACAAGAGTTAATATGTTCATTCCAGTGGAGAATCAGTGTGGTAAAGCTTTTGGTTAGTTTATGATGGTGCATAGCTCCTGAAAATGTATGGTGGTTCTTGATTGGTCTGTTCTTCACCAACATTTTTATGAATCAGTACGATTTTCTTGTGTTATACTGCTACTGTCACATCATCATCAAGAACAGTTCCCAGCTGCATTGTTTTGTCAGAGTTTCTGTTGTTGATTCCTATCAATACCGAGTGAGATGGACTGACATGATTATTTAGACAATGGAATTAGGTGTTTCGGACTTAGTGAGATTGGCTTGGGATACAGCAGGGTCCAGAGCTATTGTACATGAAATCACTACGAGTTGAAGACAATTCAGTGGCACATACTGACAAACAACATCACGACCACAAAATATAAAATAGTGAAATAAATCAAAATATGACAGAAAAAATTAGTGAACTCATAAATTCATTGAGAAATAAATTAGACAAAAAGAGGAAGAATAAAGTTTTTAACAATGAAGAGGAAAGCAAGAAATAGATTTTGTTTCAATTTTATTAAATGTTAAATCCTTATTTAGTTACTTGAAAATATTTGCATGTATATGTGATTGATTATGTGTATTTTTGGTGGAATTACACATATTTACCATTTGGACTCACTGTTTTAAATGTGATCCTAAAACATATTTTCTTTTTTCAAATGTAAACCACTTTAGGCATAAATATTTAACTAAAAACTAAACTATTATTTTGTTCCAAGACTTCAAGGTATGTTGTTGTTTTGTGCTGTCATGTCACTTGAGACCCTTAGCGATCAATAGCTCTGAAACTTGCTATGTCCCAAGCCAACTTTATTGTCTCTGACACACTTAATTCCATTACCTCCCGTCACTGAGTCACTTTATCTCATTGAAGGATGTCCCTCTCCTATGCTGTCCCTA
>NW_006399887.1:8652606-8653932 GCF_000299155.1 Elephantulus edwardii | reverse complement strand
ATTGTGAATCCAAGCAAAATGAAGCTGTTAAGAATCTCTATCTCTTTGCCATCTATTACGATGCTGCCAGTTGGTCCAGTGGTGAGAATCTTTGTTTTTGTTCTTCTTTTCCTTGTTGTGTACAGTAGAATCGGATCCGACTAGCAAGTTCTTTTCACTTTCAACAAGCGAGGTTATGTCATCTGAATAATCCAGGTTATTGATGAGTCTTCCTCTGATCTTGAAGCTATATTCTTCTTTATAGAGGCCAAATTCTCAAATTATTTGCTCAGCATACAGATTGAATAGATACTGAGAAAGAATATAACCCTGACACACTCCCTTCTTAATTTTAAACCATGTAATATTCCTTTGCTGTTTGCACAACAACCGCTTGGTTTAGATATTGGTTTCACATGCACACAATTAAATGCTCTGGAATTCCCATTCTTCTCAAAATGAATCATAATTTGTTATAATCCACATAGTCAAATGACTCTACATAGTCTATAAAACATGTATATATATTATTCTAGTATTCTTTTTCAGCTAGGATCTATCTGACTTCAGCAACGATATCCCTAGTGTCATGGCATCTTCTAAATCCTGTTTTAATTTCTGACATTTCCCTATCTATGCACTCTTCTAGACATCTTTGAATGATCTTTAGCACTATTTTGTTTGAATGTGGTATTAGTGATATTGTTCAATAATTTACACATTCTATTGGGTTACTTTTTTATGATTGGGAACAAATATGAACCTCTTCTAATAAATGGGCAAGACAGATGTCCTCCAAATTTCATGGCAAAGATTAATGAGTGTATACAGAGAAGCATCTGTTAACTGAAACAAACAATTGATATCCCATTGATTCCTATGGCCTTATTTTTTGCCAATGCCTTTAGTGCACCTTAAATTTCCTTCTTTATTACCACTTCCTCCTGCTTAGATGATACTTTCAGAAATTTTTCACTGTCAATTCAGTTAATTCTTTTTGGTATAATTATTCTATGCATTCTCTCCATCTTCTTTTGACAAGGTAACTCAGAAAGATGATCACAAAGAATTAGTAAACGGAAATTGTGCTACATTGAATAACATGAAACCAATAGTTTTAAAAATATGTCTATAGAGAAAAAAAAGAAAGACAAAAATTACTTACCTCAGATTAGTTAAACAGTCAGAAACAACACTAATCTTAAACTCTTCCAGAAAAGAAAACAACCCTACAGAAACAAAACACAAAAGTGAAATTTTTAAATTTAATTTCTTTATTTTTCATTTCAGTGAACATCTACAGAGATTTTGGAATTCCATTCATTCATTGTTGCACCCCTCTCCCCA
>NW_006399887.1:8642492-8650701 GCF_000299155.1 Elephantulus edwardii | reverse complement strand
CTACCATGTCTTCTGCATAGAGGGATAATTTTACTTCCTCTTTGCCTATTTGTATGCCTCTAATGTCTTTCTCTTGTCTTATTGCTATTGCTAAGACTTCCAATAAAATATTGAATAAGAGAGGAGATAATGGGCATCCTTGCCTAGTTCCTTTTCTTAAAGGGAATGCCTATAACCTCTCTCCATTGAGAATAATGTTAGCTCTCGGAAGTGAATTTTATCCAATACAACTTTGAGACTAGAATAATCTTCATACCAAAAGCAGTCAAGTAAAATAAAAACTTTTTTTTAAAGAAAAACTGTTATAGGACATACATGCAGACATAAAATGACTTAAGAGAAAGAAAGAAAGAAGAAAATCAATAAATGACTTAAATATTAAAGACAATAATAATATTTGAAAAAGTAAATATTTTTAGTGATTCATAAGACACCTAAAATGAAAAAGATTTCAAATTGTGACTTTTTCCATTACCAACAGACAAATAGCCACCTTAATAAACTTAAACCAAAAATCAATCAATCAAAAATAAAAAGTAGTTTATTATCATAAAATATAAATAATGGCCAATATATCAAAGAAGTATATTTCTGTATTCTGTTTTGCCACATTTTGAGAAAATTTATCTATGTAATATTCTCAAAGGACCAAGTTTTCTTTTCATTGAGTTTTATTTGCTGTGGAAGTTCTTATTATTATTTCTGGTTTCCCTTAATATATATTTACTATTTCCCTTCTTCTCAAATTTAGATTACTTTCCTTTTCTTTTTCTATTTTCTTAAAATAGAAGCAGACATGACAGAATGGTATCATTAAGTTCAGATCTATTCACACAAATTATGTAGCACTAAAACCTTGACATTCAGATATCCAGCCTGAAAAATTGGTTGAATAATCTAATTAACATTTGTTTGGTCCTGCTGTAACTTCTCTATAGTCACATAGATTATCTTAAATTGTCTGTTTACTGGGAAAGGAAATTCATCTTTCCTTAACTAGCATTTATCATTTGGACCTGCATTTATCTCAGCCAGACATAAACTATACCTCAAGTTGTCTACTTACTAGTGACCTTATGCAAAATAACCTTTTGAATATAAATTTGAGCTAACAATAATAATATGTTGAGCTAGTAATAATAACATATATATATAATAATAAGTCATATTTGGACTTGATGGAACATAACAACAAAAACAACAACGTATTTCCTCTCAATTTAGCTCAAACTAATATTTAAAAATACTTTTGCTTGAATAAAGTTCATAGATAAAATTCACTTTCCATTGACAATTCATATAATCAACTACTCATATACAAGTACAAACTGAAGTTTAAGAAAATCAAATCAAATCCACAAAAACAAAGTTTGACCTCTAGTCTATTCCATCAGAATTTAAAGACCTTTTCAGGAACAGGTTTGAAGCCTTGAATACAAATTAGTGAATGCCAGATCAGCTGAGAGAGGATATCAAGAATAACATTCTTGAAAATAGTCACTGCAAAGACAGAGGAAAAGGAAAAGACCAGAATAGATGACAAAAAAGACTCTGAATATTGCGCCTGAGTGCCGAGAAGCCAGAGCAGAAGAAAGAAATAAAGAAGTTAAAGAGCAGAACAGAAGATTTCAAAAGACAGTGTGAGATTACAAAGCAAAGCATTAAAATGAAAAGTGCAAAGAGCAGTAATCTGGAAATCAAACATTGGATGAACTTGATCAAGTACTTCTTAAGCTGAAAGAACTGAAGAACATTTGAGTCTCAATTTGCACTACTTAAGGATGCTGAAAAGAGAATGTTGAATGACACAGAAAGCATAATAAGAACATGGAAAGATTATGTAGAGTCACTATGGTTTACCAACTGATATATTTCAGCTAGAATCTACTGAAGATGATCCAAAAACGACTGGTACAGTACATCAACAGAGAACTGCCAGAAGTCCAGGCTAGGTTTAGAAGGGGTCGTGGTACTAGGGATATTGTAGCTGATGTTAGATAGGTCTTAGCTGAAAGCAGAGAATACCAGAAGAATGTCTATCTGTGTTTCATTGATTATGCAAAGGCATTTGACTGCATGGATCATAACAAACTGTGGCTGACTCTGAGAAGAATGGGAATCCCAGAACAATTAATTGTGCTAATACGAAACCTATACTTTGACCAAGAGGCAGTCGTTAGAACAGAGCAGGTCAACACTGCATGGTTCAAAATTGGGAAGGGTGTACGCCAGGGATGTGTCCTATCTCCATACCTTTTCAACCTGTATGCAGAGCAGATTATCTGAGAGGCTGGGCTCTATGAGGAGAAGCGTGGCGTTAGGATTGGTGGACGATTTATCAACAATCTGCGTTATGCAGATGACACAACTTTGCTCGCTGAAACTGAGGAGGACCTTATGCACTTACTGCAGAGTGTCAAGGACTGCAGCCTTCAGTATGGACTGAAGCTCAATGTCAAGAAGACAAAAATTCTCACCACCGGACCAACCGGTAGCATCAGGATGGATGGCGAAGAGATTGAGAGTGTTCACAGCTTCAGCTTTCTCAGCTCCATGGTCAGCACTCTTGGCACCAGTAGCCAGGAAATAAAAAAACGTATTGCAATAGGAAAGTCTGCGATTAGGGACCTCTCTAAAGTATTCAAGAGCAACGGTGTCTTTCTGGAGACTAAGGTGCACCTGATACAGGCCATGGTTTTTGCAATCACTTGTTATGCATCAGAGAGTTGGAAAATGACTAGGGAGGATAGAAGGAGAATTGACGGACGCCTTCGACCTGTGGTGCTGGAGAAGAGTGTTGAATGTACCATGGACTGTCAAGAAAACAAACAGATTCATAGTAGAGAGGGTTAAACCAGGCTGCTCCTTGGAGGCAAGGATTCTGGGGCTTCGTCTGACATACTTTGGACATGTTGTAAGGAGAGACAGGTCTTTAGAGAGGGACATCATGTTGGGTAGAGTGGAGGGACATGGCAGGAGGGGAAGATCCTCTATGAGGTGGATTGATTCAGTGACTGGGGTATTCGGGATGGGTGTGTCAGAGGCAATGAGATTGTCACGGGATAGGGCACAGATTAGGGCTGTTGTACATAGGGTTGCTATGAGTCACAAACGACTCGACAGCACATAACAACAACAACAACAACAAACAGCAAATAACAACAGATGCTGACCCGGAGGTGCTCACCAAGTTGTGCCAAGAAATCTGGAGAACAACCACTTGGCCAACTGACAGGAAGAGATCTATATTAGTTCCCATCCTAAAGAAGGGTGACCCAACAGAATGTGGAAACTACAGAACAATCTCACTGATTTCACATGCAAGCAAGATTCTACTGAAGAATATCCAAAAACGACTTGAACAGCACATCAGCCAAGAACTGCCAGAAGTCCAGGCTGGGTTTAAGAAGGGGTTGTGGTACTAGGGATATTATAGCTCATGTTAGCTGGATCTTAGCTGAAAGAAGGGAATACCGGAGGAATGTATATCTGTGTTTCATTGAATATCTAAAGGCGTTTGACTGTGTGCATCATAATAAACTGTAGCTGACTCTGAGAAGAATGGGAAACCCAGAACACTTGATCGTTCTAATGCAAAACCTATACTTGGACAAAGAGGCCGTCATCAGAACAAAGCAAGAAAACACTGCATGTTTAAAATTGGGAAGTGTGCACGCTAGGGATGTGTCCCGTCTCCATACCTTTTCAACCTATATGTAGAACAGATTATCTGGGAGGCTGGGCTCTATGAGGAGAAATGTGGGGTCAAGAACGGTGGAAGATCTATCAACAATCTGCGCTATGCAGATGACACAACCCTGATTGCTGAAACTGAGGAGGACCTGAAGCGCTTGCTGTGGAGGGTCAAGGACTGCAGCCTTCAATATGATTGAAGCTCAATGACACGAAGACAAAGATTCTTAACACTGGACCAACTGACAGCATCAGGATGGATGGTGAAGAGATTGAGATTGAGCTTTACTTTGCTTGACTCTACAGTCAACACTCTTGGCAGCAGTTGCCAGGAAGTTAAAAGATGTATTTCCATGGGAAAGTCTGCCGTTGGGACCTCTCTAAAGTACTGAAGAGCAACGGTGTCTTTCTGGAGACTAAGGTGCATCTGATACAGGCCATGGTCTTTGCTATCACTCGTTATGCATCAGAGAGTTGGATAATGACTAAGGAGGATCAAAGAAGAATTGATGCCTTTGAGCTTTGGTGTTGGAGAAGAGTATTGAGGGTACCATGGACTGCTAGGAAAACAAAGAGATTCATTCTGGAAAGGATTAAACTGAGAGGCTCCTTTGAGGCACTATTCTAAGGGTTCATCTAACATATTTTGAACATTTTGTATAGAGGGACCAGTCCTTGGAGAGGGACATCATGCTTGGTAGGGTGGAAGGACAGCACAGCAGGGGAATGCCCTCTATGAGGTGGATTGATTCAGTGACTGGGATAATCAGGATGGGAATGTCAGAGACAGTGTGATTGGTAGAGGACAGAGCAGAGTTTAGGGCTGTTGTACATAGGGTCACTATGAGTCGCAACCGACTCTAGGGCACATAACAACAACAACATACCAAAAAGAATTTACTGATAGAGAAGAATTTAACTGAACAACAAATGATCAAAAGCCTATGGTGACGAAGGAGGAAGTTCAAGTTGCTCTGAAAGAATTGGGGGGTGGGGAACAAACCATGGCCTCAGGAATTAATGGAATACCAATTCACATATTTCAGCAAACAGATGCTGCCCCAGACACTCTCACCACCAGGTTATTAAAAAAAATCTGGAGAACAATTAACTAGCCTACTAACTAGAAGAGAGCTGTATTTATTACCATTCCAAAACACAGTGACATGACAGAATGTGGAAATATCAAAGATACCACTAAATAACACAAATCAAGATCCTACAGAAGATTATCCAGAAATAACTAACAGTATGCCATCAGAGAACTTCCATATGTGCAAGCTGGCTCTAGAAGAGGCCATGGCATCAGGGACATTGTAGTCAACATTAGATGGATGTTGGCTGAAGGCAGAGTGTTCAGAGGAATGTTTATCTGTCTTTCATTGGCTATGCAAAAACATTTGACTGTGTGGATTACAACAAATTGTGGGTAACTTTGAGAAGAATGGGAATTCCGTAAGGCTTAATTGTACTCATGCTCGTATGACCAGGAGAAGTAGTCGGAACAGAGTAGGGAAACACTTCATGGTTCAGAACCAGGAAAGATGTATACTATCGATGCATCCTATCTCCAAACCTTTTCAATTTATATGCAGAACAGATCATTCTGGAGGCTAGACTTCATGAGGAGGAATGCGGCATCAGAATTGGAGGAAGAAGGCTCATCAGCAACCCATGTTAAACAGATGACACAACCTTGTTTGCTGAAACTGAAGAGGACATGAGGTGTTTGCTCAGAAAGTGAAGAACTGTCTTCTTCAATATGCAATGAAGCTCAACATCAAGAAAACAAAGATTCTTACCACTAGACCAATTAGCAGCTTCATAATGGATAGAGAAGAGACTGAGATTGTTGATAATGTTAAATTGTTTGGCTCCACAATCAACACTCTTGGCACCAACAATCAGGAAATCAAAAGACAAATTTCATTGGGAAAGTCTGCTGTCAGGGACAGCTGGAGTACTGAAGAGCAAAAATGTCAGTCTTGGTACTAAGGTGCACCTGATCCAGGCCATGGCCTCAGCTATTACTTGCCATGTATCTGAGAGCTGGACAGTAACTAAGGATGAAAGGAAAAGATCAATGCCTTGAGCTGTGGTGCTGGAGAATAAAAAGTATTAAATATACTGTGGATAGTAGAAAAACAAAAATCTGTCCTGGAGAGGGTGAAAATGTGCTTCTCCCCAGATATAAGGATTTTGAGGCTCCATTTCATATACTTTAGGCATGTGGCCAGGAGGGATGAGGCTTTGGAGAGGGACAGCATCTTTGAAAACGGAGGGACAGGGCAGGAATGGAAGACCCAGAATGAGATGGCTTGACTCAGTAACTGGAGAAATGGATTTAAGCCTGTTGGAAACAATGGGTTTGGCTCAGGATAGGACAAGTTTTAGAGCTAATGTACATAGAGTCACTATGAGTCACAGACAACTCAATGGCACATAACAACAATGATAACAACAACCTTTATGTTCTGGGACATTGATTACAACCCCTGCCACGTATTAGCACTCTTCTCTTTTTCAACATGTTTTTTTCCATCTACATTTATACTTCTTTTCTATCTGTTTCCATCTCATGAGTGTCTGAGTTATATTCCCGGGCAAATACTGCTGTTTGGACATGGTTTGGTTGATTGCTTGAAGTGGATAACTTCCCTGGTAATAAACTCTTTTCTTAATTCAGTAGGGAACTTTGGTGCCATGGTGTACAGGGAGCTGTTCAGATACCCCAAGAACTGTGTCTCTGGTAGCTCAAATCAACTAGTAACTCTTTGGATAAAAATATAGACAGTATTACCTCAGTAATTTACAGCCTTGTGAATTTAATAATGTTGTTGTTGTTGTTACGTGCCGTTGAGTCACAGGCGACTCATAGTGACCCTATGAAGGAGAGTCCTCAATGCTTGGGTGTCTCTCATCCTCTCTCCAGTGGGAATGCAACAGAGGCTCCCTTTATGACTCAGTTCTCACTTGACAACAATGAATTGAGTTGAGTTGATTATGTGGCTAGAAGTTGACCCATTGCATAATATCAGCTGCAGCATGAAAATGTGACTAAAAATCAGTCTCAGTAGTTCCATCAGCCTATCAGAGAAATAAGTGTACTGGATTGTTTTTAACTCTGAACACTGCTTCACATTTTTCTCCCCCTCTATTAGGAATGTCCCACTGTAATATCTATTGGAACAGTCTTAAAGCCTAAAGATCACAGGAGCCATTAATCTTCTTGACTAATAATAATCTTGATTGAATTCACTCTTCTTTGTTGATTATGCAGAAAGGTCTATAGTTCCACAGTAGATAACTACTTGCTAACTATAAGATCTCAACTGATGCTTATCAAATGTGGAACATTCTGGCAATAGGGATTGATGACTCCCAAGTTAAACTACTCGTTAATTTTTTCTTTCACTTTGGTCAGAAAGGTAATTTGCATAATTTGAATTTGCTATTATTTATTTTGCTCTGATTTATGAGAAGGAAACTATTAAATTTTGGTTAAAAATATGTTAATTGGTAAAATAGCATGTGTACTCTATTGTTAATCAGTGAAGTGATGTGTAAATCTCAAATAGATAAAATTTCAAAATTTTTAAAACCTCTACATCTTTTCTAAGTTTTTATTAACCTTTTGTACCTATTATAGAGAAAGAGACAATGAAATACTCCACTCAAATTGTGCATTTTAAGATCTCTTTTAGAGGTTTCAATTTTCCTTTGTGTATTTTGAAGCGTAGTATTACATTCAGGGGCAATTAATTTAGATGTTGGAAATTAAAGCTTTCAATGTGAATTATGTCTCAAAATCAATGAAATAAAATCTTCACCACAGTACAAATAGGCCAAAGGATGATAGATGGAAAAAAAATTGAAATTGTCAACAATTTCATCTTACATGGATCTACAATCAATACTCTTGTTATTGTAGTCACGAAATTAAAAGACGTGCTGCTTTGGGAAATTCTGCTCTTAAAGACTTCTCTGAGTTCACAAGGAGGAACAATGGCAGTTTAAAAACAAAGTGCACTCCATCTAAATCATATGTTGTTTTTTAAATTGCTTTTTCTGTATCTTTAATTCACATAATGAGTAAGGATGACAGGGAAAAAATTGTTTCCATAAATTGTGTTGGAGAAATGTATTGAATATTCATTGAACTGCCAAAAAGAACATACAAATGTCCTGGGAAAAGTGTTAACAGAAGTCTCAGTATAGGAAAGGATGATGAAACTTTGTCTCACACAAGCTGAGTATGTTGTTAGAAGAGTTTAGTCCTTGACAAAAAGACTTCATGCTTGCAAATGTAGAGAGGGTCAGTCAGTGAAAGAGATGGATTCACACAGTGATATAACAAATGACTCAGAAATGATGAGGTTGGCACAGGGCAGGGCAGGAGTCAGAGCAGTTGTTCAAGGCTTGCCAAAGTCTTAGTTGAGTAGACATTACCTAATAATAACAGGAACAATGTTCTTCATTCTGTATTTTACATCCTCCTTTCTGTTATTTTTTTTTT
>NW_006399887.1:8634022-8640472 GCF_000299155.1 Elephantulus edwardii | reverse complement strand
CTGACATACTTTGGACATATTGCCAGGAGGGACGGGTCCTTGGAGAGGGACATCATGCTTGGCAGTGTTAAGGGACAACGCAGGAGGGGAAGACCCTCTAGGAGATGGATTGATTCGGTGACTGGGGTAATCGGGATGGGTGTGTCAGAGGCGGTGCGTTTGGCGCAGGACAGAGCAGGGTTTGGGGCTGTTGTGCATAGGGTCACCATGAGTCGGAAACGACTCGATGGCACATAACAACAACAACAACAAATAACTTTTCATTATCATTGCTTTTTGACAAATATTTGTCTGGAGATAGAATTGTGGGTCAACTTTTACGTCTCTTATTCAGTACTGATGGTATTTTAAATTGTATGATTTCTGTTAAGGAGACATGCAACTTATTTATTTTCTCCTACTCAACTTTACAGATCACTTTAGTGATAGTGCCTTTCTCATTTATTTTGAGCCATTTGATTATGAAGAACCTTAAATAAATTATCTTGTGCTTGTGATTTATTGACCTTTTTTTCATGACTTTAATGTTCATCCAACTCTTGGTGGTCAACATAAATTATTGTTGTTCCTTATTTGAGATTTTTTTTTTCTTTTTTTGTCTCATAGTTTGTTATCTTCCTGACAGAGAAAGCAAATGAGATTTTGTCACCTCTTGGACAGTTCACATAGAAGTGGTACTCTCAGATTCATGATAAATTTCTTTCAGTGTTTTTGTGTTTATATACATACACACACACAGAGGGGAATCTTAACTTTTTATATTGTTTGTTGTTGTTGTGTGTTTCCTAACCACTATGAGTCATAAGCAACTTGATGACACATAATCACAAGACAATTTATTCTATTATTAGGCCCTTTATTTCTGCCTTGAAAGTTGAAGAGAATTAATCCAAAGATCAGATCCCTCTGGTGAGTGGAAGCTACCAGTAGATTCAAGAATAGTCATGAAGTGGGGGTATGGAGAGCTGAAGACTGACAATCTTTTCCAGTGCAATTTACAGCTTGAGATATCCAATGGAGGGTAATCTAGGAGTCCGTTCTAACTGGATGGCAAGGAGTTTAAGGGTTTTAATTACTGGAATATATGTATTACATACCAGGAGACCCCAAGGCTTGTATGCATTTTTTCTCTTCCTCAGCGAAGTTTTCCATAGATACTCCTACATAATTGTTGTTGTTGTTTAATGCTGTTGAGTCGTAGATGACTCATAGCGACCCTATGAACGAACGGCCTGAGCACTGTTTGTACATAGAGTTTCCAGAGGCAAGCCATTTTGGAAGTGGATGCCGCTCCTGCTTCCAGGCTTGATTTAGTCGGAAAGCTCCAGCCAACACTGTCCACCATGGGTGCCCATTACCACAATTGGCACATCACTGTCACAGGCTTCAGCATCACAGTAACCCGAGTTACCTCTGTACAGCAACGCACAGACCAGTGCTATACCACCTAGAAGAATGTTTGACAGGAAGACAATTTGAACCTTTGGGCTTAAGGCCGCCTCCTGGTTCAAACCCTAGGCCCAGGCTGGCTAGCCTCACTCCAGGGACAGAGCAAACCTGCAAGTCCAACACATTCCCGGAAAAGCAGTCAACTCCAAAAGCTTGCCATGATTCCTGCACTCCCACCACAACGCTCCTGCCTTCTGGCAAGGAGAGCTTCCCACGAGCCTGGGAGGAGACAGCCAATAACAATACATAATTACTTAGTATAAAATGCCTCACATTTAATCCAGAGCCAATTTGTTGATTTAGCAAAGAATGACTCAGTATCTATGAGGCTATCACATATGAATCTATATTGGTTTTCCTACAGATCTTTCTTGTCAAGTAGAGAAGTTATTTGAAACTTAAAGTTATGCTCTATTAGGCACATATAAACTGTAGCAGAACATAGGGATTTTTTTCACAATTTATTCTAACCAAAGCTGCTCTGCCAATGAATCCCAAAAGAGCTTATAAACACACATTCAATGCAAATTAATCCCAAGCCGGGGGTAAAATAGGCATCTCCATTATAAGTTGCAGTGGCTTGTATCCTGAAGCTGTCAGCTCCTGCTAAGGTGTTATGTCGCCTAAAACCTTCTGGATCTGGTTATAATAATCATATGCCATTTTTAGCTCATAATTAAATCAAGTTATCTAGAATTTGTAGGAAAATGTTTTGCTCATACAAGTCTATCTATATCAGAATATTATGAAGTTGAATGACAATTTATTATTTCTGTTTTAACAATTCATAACAGCCTTTGGAAGTGATATTTTGATATATGATATTTTCACTTCCCTAAGCAAGTGGGAAATATAAAACGAGTTCACAGTATTTTAATACCCTTGCCGGCAAATAAATCAGAATGTTGTTCTTTGTTTCAAACTAGAGTGATGTTATTATTCATCCTGTCTCAGGCCCTCTGATATTTGTTGTATAATATAAAATAAGGCCTTTAAAAGTTATTTAAAATAGATTTACCATGAATTGCCTTTATGACAGTCATAAATAATTGAATATTATGGTAATTGCTGATATTTCTTTACAAAATAAAAGGGATTTTTTTTGCATTCTTTAAGAATATGATTCATTTTTTTGTGGATTGATTCTTTAAGTAAAGGGTAGTATTATAGGGGAAAATTTTTAAAAAGTCAAACTATAAGTTTTCTGAGTGTGATAGACCATAAGTAACATTATTTTTTATTCTGGGCTTTTATAACTCTATTTTGAAGATAAACTTTGATACATGTATTACATTCAAACTTGAATTAGTTTGGTGGTAAAAGCCAGGAAGCATCAATCTCATGAAAAAATTCATCAGTACGTTTTATTATCCAGCATTTATTGTCGAAGCTAACTACAAAAATGCTTTTGGTCATGGTGGAATCAGTGGTTGTATATCAGAGTTTGAAAGAAGACTTTTGATAAATGCAACAAGGATCATTCTTTGAGGAGAAAAGGTAAAGAAGTCTTAATCATGTCTTGGCATACCAGACAATTGTCTTATGAGTCAGAAGAGAATGTATGACCTAGAAGAATTTATTTTCTAGTACAGATATAGACAAAAATGCTTTCTGACAGACACTGTGTATCAATCTTCATTATGTAGGTATTTGTAAATATCACCTACAGATCCTTTTTCTTATATAAATAAATTTGACAAAAGATTTTAAGCAAAACAATCTTTGTGGTGAGAACAAAATAATTTAAAAAATCCCTGGTAACCGAAATGGTCAATGTTCTTCCATAATTTTTTTTTTCCATTTGGTTAACAACTAATTTTCCAATATTGAGAGTAGATTTTTTTTCCTTTTAGTAATAGCATTACTCTAAAGTAAAGCAGAAAAAAAGATGGTCTCTCATTTTCCTATTTTATTCTGTCTCTGCAATTGGTTTGGATAAGTATTAACTCTGATAGTTACCGTGGAAACAAATTTAAGCAAGATTTTTGTTAATTGTGAGATTTTAAACATTGTACTATGAACATGAACAGATAAAGTGAATCTAGCAAATTTTTAAGGTTTAGCAAATGTAGAATCAATAGAATTTTTAAAGAATATTTATGTTTGGCAGTCGGTTGGTAGTGTGCTACACTGCAAACAGCATTGCTAATCAAAAGGTCTATAGTTCAAATCTCACAGCAGCTTCATACCAAGTCTACTGTCATAAAGATATATCGCCCCAAAAGTCCAATGGTATGTATCATGCATCAGAATCAGCTTGATAGCAACAGATGGTGTACACAGGAGATGTTGCTGTTGTTGTTATTGTTTGGTGCTGGTGAGTTAAGTATAATTCATAATGATCTTATAAACAGCCCACCTGAACCCCGCAAAATCCTATGCTATTCTCATCATGCCTGACATCCTAGAACCTATGACTGAAGTCATTACGTGAATTTATTTTGTTGGAGGTCTTCCTCTCTTTTGATGATCCCCCATATTTCCAAACATGATACCTCTTTCCAAAGAATAACCTTGCCTAGCAACATGCCCAAAGTATAAAAGATGAAGCTTTGTTATCTTTGTTTCCAAGGAGCCCTGTTACTCCACTTTTTCCAAGACATTATATGTTTGTTCTTTAGGCAGTCCAGAGTATTCAGCACTTTTCCCTGACACCAGAACTTATAAGCAATAATTTCTTCTGTTATCTTTATTCATTGTCCAGCTCTCTGATGTTGGTGAATTAAAAAACCATGGCCTGAATCAGGTGCACCTGAGTCTTCTAACAACATCATTACTCCTCAACATTTTGGAGAGGTACCTGACAGTGGACTTGTTTTAATAAGTCTCCTGATTTTTTTTAATTATCTGGTACATGGTGAATGCAAAAGATCATTACAAATCTGGAGGAGAAAAAGACCAATATGAATGTCAAAAGAGACTCTGAATATCATACTAAAGCACTGAGAAGTCAAAGCTAAGGGAAGAAATCAAGAAGTTATGGAGCTTAAACAGAAGATTAAAAAGGGTAGTTCAAGAAAACAAAAGAAATATTACAACAAAATATGTAAAGAGCTAGAGTCAGAGAATCAAATTTATCAATTCCTTCAGCATTTCTTAAGCTGAAGGAACACATTAAAGCCTCAATTTTCAATATTTAAAGATGTTAAGGAAAGAATCTCTAATAATCCAGGATGCATCAAAAGAAGCTGGAAGGAGTACATAGAGTCACTGTACCAAAAAGAACTCTGGCTGACACAGACAAATTTAATGAAACAGCATATAATCGAGAGACAATGATCAAAGAGGAAGTTCAATCTGCTCTGAAGGAATTGGAAAAAATAAACAAGGCATCAGGAATTGATAGACTACCAATTAACATGTTTCAACAAACAGATGTGCTTACCAAGTTATGCCAATAAATCTGGAGAACAGTGACCTGTCCAACTGACTGGAAAGGATCCATATCTATTCCCAATCCAAAAAAGGGTGTTCTCACAGAGTGTTAAAATTATCAAACAATGTCACTACTACCACATACAAGTAAAATCTTGCTGCACATTGCCCAAAAAACGACTGGAACAGTAGAGCAACAGAGAACTACCAGAAGCGCAGGCTGGATTTAGGAGATGCAATGACACTAAAGACAACATTGCTAAAATCAGATGGATCTTGACTGAAAGCAGAGAGTACTAGAAGACTGTCTATCTGGGTTTCATTTACTACACAAAGATATTTGACTGTTTGTATCACAAGAAAACTGTGGCTAACCTTGAGAAAAATGAGAATACTAGAACACCTGATTATGATCTTGAGAAAGCTATTCTTGGACTAGGAGGCGCTTGTCAAAACAGAACAAAAAAGCACTACAAGGTTGAAAATCATGAAAGGACTATGTCAGAGATTCATCTTGTCTCCATCCATTTTCAAACTATGTTGTTGTTGTTGTTGTTGTTATGGGCCGTTGAGTCACCTGCAACTCATAGCGACCCTATGTACAACTATATACAAAAAAAAAAAGATCATTTGGGAGGCTGGTCTTTATGAGGAAGAATGTGGCATCAGAATTAGAGGAAGACTCATCAACAACATGTGTTATGCAGATGGCACAACCTTGCTTGCTGAAACTTAAGAGCACCTAAAGTAGCTGTTTCAGAAATTCTGGGGATGCAGTCTTCAATATCAATTGAAATTCAAAGTAAAAAAAAAAAAGCCAAAAAAGAAACCTAACAAAGATCTCACTACTGGGCCAATTGGCAACACCATCTTAGATCGAGAAGAGATTGAGATTGTTAACCATTCAAGCTTTCTTGAGTCCAAAATCAACACTACTGGAACCAACAGCCAGGAAATCAAAAGACTGATCGGATTATCAAAGTTTGCTGTTAGGAACCTCTCCAGATTGCTGAAGTACAAAAATATCAGTTTAGAGACTAAAGTGTGCCTGATCCAGGCCGTTGTCTTCAGAGTTACTTGTTATGTATCAGAAAGCTAGACCAAGAATGACAGAAGAATTTATTTCTTTGAGTTGTGGTGTTGGAGAAGTATATATGGACTGCCAAGAGAACAAAAAGGTCTATCCTGGAGAAAGTGAAACCAAGTTGCTCTCTGAAGGCAAGGATTTTGAACCTCTTATCTCACATGCTTTAGGCATGTTCACAGGAGGGACCAGCCCTTGGAGAAGCACATCATGCTTGGAAGGGTGGAGGGACAATGCAGGAGAGATGAATGAGATGAATTGACACAGTGAATGAATGGGGTAATAGAAGCAGGTGTGTCAGAGACAGTGAGACTGGCTTCAGATAGGACAGGATTCAGAGCTATTATACATTGGTTAGCTAAGAGTTACAGGTGACTTGGAGGCACATAATAACAACAAACACAACCAAGGCTGTTGATTGTTGATCCAAACAAGATTTGATCATTGATAAATCCTTTCTTCACCTATCACAATGTAGTCTTTTGACCCTATAGTGAGGGAATCTATTTTCTTAATGTTAGAAAGCAATCTATAGACGCAGC
>NW_006399887.1:8618964-8627348 GCF_000299155.1 Elephantulus edwardii | reverse complement strand
GTTTATGAAAATTAATAAAATATAATTATAGAAAAAAAAGAAAGCAATCTATAATGAAAGCTGTAATCTTTGATCTTCTGCAACAAGAATGCCATGTCTTTTTAACTTTCAGTAAGCAAAGCTGGCTCATCTGCATAATGCAGGTTGTTGATGAGTCTTCCCTGAATCATATGCCACAATTCTTCATGATTTATTTGTCTTGCTTCATGAATTATTTGTTCAGCATACAGATTGAATAGGTATGGGGAAATGATACAACCCTGACACACATCTTTCCTGATATTAAATTATGGAGTGTTCCCTTGCTCCATTCAGACAGCAGCTTCTTGATCCAGGTATTGATTACATAGGGAACACAAATAAGTGTTCTGTAATTCCCATTCTTCTCGATGTTTGCCATAATATGCTACGATCCACACAGTAAATGCTTTTGCATAGGCAATAAAACAAAAAAAATAGAAATTTTTTTCTGGTATTATCGACTTTGAGCCAGTATCCATCTGACATCAGCAATGATATTGTAGTTATTCTTATGAGAAAGAAAAATAAAGTTACTACATTAAGTAAAGTATTTGAACATCACTAGTTTCTTAGCCTAGTTGTTATGTACCTAAGAGTAAGAACCTACCTGTAGCTGACTCCCCAGCAGGGTTGTTGTTCTTATTCCTTGAAAATGTTTTTTTTCCATTGTTATGTGCCATCAAGTCGCCTATGACTCATAGAGACCCTATGTACTACAGCACTAAACCCTTCTCTATTCTGTGCCAATCTCACTGTCTCTGACACATCTAACCTGATTACACCAGTCACTGAAGCAATCCACCTCATAGAGGGTCTTAGTATCTAGACTGAAATCATTACACTGCAGCATTCTTGAGAGGTCCTTGACAGCAGATTTTCCTACTGGAATTCATCTGTTGATTTCCTGACTAACTGGTACCACAAGTGTTGATTGTGGAACTGAGCAAGCTGATTTTTTTTTTTGCAAGCTGAAATTTTAACAATCACAATCTTCTCTCTATCATGATGCTATCAATTGGCTCAGTCCTGAGAATCTTTGTTTTCTTCATGTTAAACTTCAATCCATATTGAAGACTAGTCTTTGACCGTCTGCAGCAAATGTTTCAGGCCTTCCTCCGTATCAGCAAACAAGGTTGTATCATCTGCGTTAAACAGTCTGTTGATCAGTCCTCCTGCAATCCTGATGCCACTGTTCCATAATGTCTTTAATCTGTATAACTAGGTATTCTATTGACTATTAGAACACTGTAGTAATTCTTTCCTTTGTACACAATAATATAATGGAGGCTCAAAGGTGAGAGGTACAGGATTTACTCTACAGGTGCACTAAATTATGCCAAGTCAGGTCATGATCTTTTCAAACATTTGCTCTGCATGTGAGAGCTAAGTAATGAATAGGATGATAGAGGAAGAAACGATGCTTTTGATTTGAGGTGTTAGAGAAGAACACCAAAAATTAAATGGGGTGGGGGGACCACAAAAAACTAAAACTAACCCAACACAGCATAAATAGAGAAAAGGAAGATCAACAACAACAACAAAAAATACTGGAATTGAAGAAATGACACTGTTATAAACCTGTCACTCTATAAGGAATAATCAACAAATTCAGCATAGTAAATTCACACAGTTCGTCATGTCCCTAGGAAAGACTATTTCTTGGAAAGGGATATAATGCTTGGAAAGGTGAAGGGTCAGAGAAAAATAGGAAGACCCTCAACAAGATGGAAAGACACAATAACGGCAACATGAGATCAACTATATCAGCGATAATAAAGATGGCACAGAATAGGACAGGGTTCAAATCTGTTGATCATTGTGTTGCTATTAATTGTACCTGCCTCAACAGAACCTAGCAACAACAACAATAACATGCAACATAACAGCCAAAACATGACCTTTTGTCAATTATTTGGTAATAACAATTATTGTTATCTTCAAGTAAAATGGAAAAAATACAATAATAATTCCCACCCAAACTCAATAAAAAATATGACATTTTTAATTGAGTTTAGGTGGGAATTATTATTGCATTTTTCATGTTGTTCCATATATGTATATATATGCCTTTGAGTTGTGCTGGAGAAGAGTTTTAAGCATACCATGGACTTTCATGGGAACAAATAAATAAAAGAACAAGTAAGAGAGGGTGAAACCAAGTTTCTCTTGGGGGCTAGGATTTTGAAACTCTGTCTGATATATTTTAGGCACATGACCAGGAGGGACCTGTTCTTGAGAAGGACAATCATGCTCGGAAGGATGGAGAGACAGTGCAGGAGAAGATGACTCCTGATAAGACGAATTGATACAGTAACTGGGCTAATGGTCGAAGGTGTGTCAGAGTCAGTGAGACTGGCTCAGGATACACCAGACTTCAGAGCTCTTGTACATAGGATCACTATGAGTTGCAAGCAACTCAATGGCATATTAAAAAACAACAATCTATGTATGATGAATTTAATTACTTAGTATAAAGAATACAATAGAGAATGGAGAAGTAAAAAAGGAATACTGGATTGAGGAAATTACACTGTTAAAGATTTAGCCCTCTGTAAGAAATAATCAACAAATATAATCTAGCTGTAAGAAGGCTGTGGTAATTATACACTTGACATTTCAGCCCATATCCAAACTCTTCTAAGTATGGAAAATGTACCACCACTAGCCAAAGCTTCACCTGGAGTCTGGGATGTTACTGAAACGTTGTGGAAGGAGAGCGATGTTGTTCAGAATGTGGCCACTGCCACAGGTGACAGGCTTGACAATGAATTGTCTATAATCAGTGGAGAAAATCAGACCAGGTCTCAAGTGTATTCAAAAGAATTGGAAAAGCACAGTCAGAGTTAAAAAAGAAAATTAGTTTGTTTGGTACAATTGTATCAAGCTGTTGATCTTATAAAATCAGTAAAAGAGGACCAGAAGAGATCTTACTACACGTATTTAACTTAGACATTTATGTATGGTTTAAGAAACTCATCAAATATTCTGAGTTCAAAAGAGCAGAAATCTGTAATTATTTATTAATAATAGCTGAAGCGTGAAACAGATTAAAATGACTAAAAAAAACATGTTTTTATTGATTTTAAATCAATCTTTAGACTAGCAGGTGAGCACTTAACCATTGTGAAGACAACATATTTGATATTTCCTAGGATAATAAGTGTGTTACAATATTTACCTCTTCCAGGATTTGGATGCTATTATCACTTTGAAATATAAAAGACTTTACATTGTTGTTGTTCTTACTGTTGTTGTTGCTGTTACATGCCATCAAGTCACCTACAATTCATAGCAACCCTATGTACAACACCCCTAAACCCTACACTGTCCTGTGCCAATCTCACTGTGTCTGACACACCTACCTCCATTACTCCAGTCACTGAATCAATCCATCTCACAGAGGGTCTTCCTCTCCTGTGCTGTCCCACCACCCTCCCAATCATGACGTTCCTCTCCAAGAACTGGGCTTTCCTTGCAACATGTCCAAAGTATGTCAGATGGAGCTTTAGAATTCTTGCCTTCAAGGAGCAGCCGGTTTAACTCTCTCGAGGGTGAACCTGTTCATTCTTTTAGCTGTCCATGGTATATTCAATATTCTTCTCCAACACCACAGTTCAAAGGCATCAATTCTCCTTCTATCATTCCTAGTCATTGTCCAGCTCTCTGATGCATAGCAAGTGATTGCAAAGAACCTGGCCTGTATCAGGTGCACCTTAGTCTCCAGAATGACATCATTGCTCTCCAGTACTTTGGAGATGTCCCTAACAGCAGACTTTCCCATCACAATATGCCTTTTAATTTCCTGGATGCTGGAGCCAAGCAAACTAAAGCTATTAACAATCTCAATCTCTTCACTATCTATAATGATGCTGCCAATTGACCCAATGGTGAGAATCTTTGTTTTCTTGATATTGAGCTTCAATTCATATCGAAGGCTGCAGTCCTTTACCTTCTGCAGCAAGTGCTTCAGGTCTTCCTCAGTTTCAGCAAGCAGTGTTGTGTCATCTGTATAACTCAGATGAATCTTTCTCCAATCCTGATGCTACATTTCTCCTCATACAACCCAGCCTCCTGAATAATCTGTTCTGTATATAGATTGAAAAGGTATGGAGACAGGACACATGCCTGGCATACTCCCTTCCCAAATTTGAAGCATGTCGTGTTTTCTTGCTTTGTTCTGATGACTGCCTCTTGGTCCAAGTATAGGTTTCCATTAACAGAATCAAGTGTTCTGGGATTTTTATTCTTCTCAGAGTCAGCCACAGTTTGTTGTGATCCACACAGTCACACATTATATGAAATTTTGAATAATGATTTGATTAAACTTTTTACACAGTTCATCATGTCCATTCTCACTCACACTTTTGATTCTTGGATTAAATATTTTATACTTTATTCTGTAACAACCTTTTTATTATTAGTTTCAAAAGAGTATAAATTATAAATATATCTATTTATGCATGTTTCTTACAATTTTAATGTTCAATAGCAAACAAATTTTAGTAAAATATGACAAAAGAAGTGAAAATTATGTTAGTATTTTTTAACCTTATAATAATTATAATGTTCATTACTAATTAGGGGCATTCTAGTGGCCTAGTGCTAAGGAGTTGCTTTGCCAATCAAGAAGGACATGGTTCAAGTCCACCCATTTCATAGTTTCAAAGGAGAACAATGGACATTCTCCTCCCATGCAAATGACATTCTCTTAAAATGCAGTGGAGGGTAAATTAAGAGTTGGTGACAACTCAGTGAAATGAAATAGAAACAATACAACATTTTAATAGTAGTGCAATCTTGTTGTTACATCAACTCATAGTGACCCTATGTACAATAGCTCTAAAACTTGCTCTATTATCCTAAACCAGTCTCATTAACTCAGACACACCTACCTCCATTACCCCAGTTACTACGGCAACCCATTTCGCCCAGGGTCTTCCTATGCAGTACTGTCCCTCCAACATTCCAAGTATGATGTCCTCCTCCAAGGTCCCTTCTGGCCTCATGTCCAAAGTATGTGAGATATAGCTTCAAAAAACTAGCCTCTGAGAAGAAACTTGGTTTCCTACTCTCCAAGAGAGACCTGTGTATTCTCTTGGCAGTTCATGGTAGTTCAATATTCTTCTTCAGCACCACAACTCAAAGGCAATGAGTCTTCTGTCATCTTTATTCAATATCTAGCTTTCTGATCCACAGTAAGTAATTGCAAAGACCACGGCCTGGATCACACACACCATAGTCCTTAGACTAACATCATTACTCTTTAGTACTTTGGAGAAGTACCTGAGAGTAGACTTTACCTATGCAAATCATCTTTTGATTTCTTGACTGCTGATGTTTAAGAGTACTGATTGTTGAGCCGAGTAAACTGAAATTGTCAACAATCTCAATCTCTTCTCCAACCATTATGGTGCTGCCAATCACCCCAGTGCTAAGAATCTTTGTCTTCTTGATCTTCTTCTATGGGTCTTCAATCCACAGTAAACATAACACTCCTTGACATTCTGTAACAAACACTTCAGGTCCTCCTCAGTTTCAGCAAACAAGGTTGTTTCATTTGAATAAAGCAAACTTGATGCCACATTCTTCCTCTAAAAGTGTAGCATTCCAAATGATCTGTTTTATGTACAGACTGCAAGGTATGAAGATGGGATGCATCCATGATACACTCCTTCCCAAATTTTGAACCATGTAGGGTTTCTTTCTTTTGTTCTGAGGACTGTGTCTTGTTCGAAGTATAGGTTTCTCATGAGCACAGCCTTGTTCTGGGATCTTCTTTCTTCTCAAGGTCAGCCACAGTTTATTGTGATCCACACAGTCAGATGTCTTTGCATAGTCTATGAAACACAGACGTTCATCTGATGTTCTTTGTTTTCATCCAAGATCCATCTAACCCTGGTGATAATGTCTCTATTGTCACAGCCTCTTCTAACCAAATCTTGTATTGCTGGTAGTTCTCTGTTGACATATACTATTCCAGTCGTTTCACACTCTGTCAGGTCACCTTTTTTTATAATTGGAACACGGATCTGTTCCAGTCAGTTGGCCACATAACTGTCTGTTGTATTTATTAGCACAACCTAGTAAGCATGTCCACAGATGTATCTGCTTGTTTCAATTTCTTCAGTGAAGCTTAAACGTCCGCCTTTATCATGATGGCTTTTTGATCAGATGTTGTTTCTTGAAATTCTTCTGTGTCAGTCAAATCTTTTTAGTATGGTGACTTTGTGTACTCCTTCATCTTTTTTTAATGCTTCCTGCATCATTCAATATTCTGCCCAATTACATCCTTAAGTATTGCACCTAGAGGCTTGAATTTCTTCAGTTTCTTCAGCTTAAAGAAATGCCAAGCGAGTTTGTCCCTTTTGATTCTCTGACTCCAACTCTTGGCACCTAACAATAATAACTAATGGAAAGCTTGGTTAGTTCTACTTTGACATTCAGGATTCAAAATCTACTCACTACAACTATTTTGTTGATACTGTACAGAATGGTAACAAGAGAAATTTAAAGAAAGAAAAAGTTTCTTAAAAATGCCTAGCCACTATGAGTGTGCACAATACGTTAGCAATTATTAGCATTTATAATACTTTATTAAAATATAATGACATGGTTATCTTAAAGATATTGTCACTATGGAAAAAGTAAACTTAAAATTTTAAGTTGTTTTAAAATATCTCTGAAACATAAGTAGTATTAATAGATTTTGCACTTGCAAAAGTAGTAGTTGTAGCTTGTAACATTATCAGTTTTAATACACATATATTTTATGCAATTGTCACTTAAAATTGCAGAAGGTAATTTTCTTTATTTACATGTCAGACTTAAAGTCCTTCACTGTAGAAAGTGTCAACTGTGACAGTTCTCAGCATATACTATGCATTATATGATCATACATGGTTTTTGATGTAATGATGATTTAATGATTAGAAATGATTTTTAAATTATTTGTGCTAATTAATCTTTGATTGATGACAGATGAAAAATATATGGATTACCAAATATCATTGAATGTGGTTTTTGTCATAATTATAAGGTAGACTTGAATATTTTACTCTTTAAAAGTTAACATCCCCCATTAATTAACAGTTGTAAGAGAAAATGATGACCTGTCATAATTTTAAATAAGAGAGATATTTCCATTAATAGGACATTTTTTAATGTAAGTGAAAAAAAAAGTATTAAAGAAGAAACTGGCAGATCTGACAGTAAACACACTTTAGACAAACACATATTGCCAACTATAAAATAATAGGAAATATCTTTCCACAGTAAACACTTATCAAGTAGATGTACATTTAAATTTTAGTTTGTATTTTAAGAATACTTCAGATTTTCTGTGATATTTTATAATTTGATGTTTAAGATATTGATAAAGATAAACATAAGATTTAAAATGTTCAGGGAGCTCTGGTGGCCTACTGGCAAGACGCTGCACTGCAATCCCAGAGGCGTGCATTTCGAATCCACCAGATGGTCTGCTGGAGAAGGAGGGGGCAATCTCCTCCTGTACCAGTTAGATCTGATTTGATAGTACATGCAAAAATAATACAATAAAATTTTTTTTAAAAGATTTAAAATGTTCATCGTTCATTGATTTTTTATCATTTTCCATGTTGATTTATAATGTAATATAATAATGTTTTTACAGTTTGTAGAAATTTCTAGATATTTTTTCTCCCTCAAAGAAATAAATGTAACATAAGTGACATAAAAAGAGGTATACAGCTATCTTGCATCACCTTCAAGAAAAGGCATACCATCCAGGCTGAGCAGTACAATTAGCTGACAGGTTTCAGTACTTAGTATCTTCAGAAGTCTTTTCTTCTTCTTCCTTCAGTATGAGGTTCCACTGTCTCCAGGTACTCCATTCAATATCAGTGTATGGAGGAATAAAATAGCTCAATCAACACCATTCACTGAGCCATTTTTGACCTATTTCTTTCTTTTTTTCTCCAAGTCTTCCTTCTTCTTTTCCTCCATCTTTTTCTTCTTCCCACAGGAGCCATCATTTCCCCCCTTATTGTTGTTTATGTTATTGTTATTGTTATTATTATTATTAATTTTAATGACAATTTAGAGAGACTTTGAATTTCCATTCATAGTTGTACAACAGCCATCATTTACATGACTTTTGAATAAATTAAGTGACCAAACCTTCCTCCATACTCTTTAATATTTATAGACTTTCACCTAAAAATAAATTTAAAAAAATACTGGAGTGTTTGAGTGGAAAAATGAGTAAAACGCTTGTCTGTTAACTAGAAGGTTGGAGGTTTGAGTTCACATAGAAGAGCCTCCAGTTTGATTTGGAATGGAAAGAAGTCCCGAATAAGCAAAGCACTCCTTAAAAATAGAAAAAA
>NW_006399887.1:8609788-8618859 GCF_000299155.1 Elephantulus edwardii | reverse complement strand
TCAACTGATTTTGACAAGGAGATGAAATCAGTTAAGTGGGGAAATTACACTTTTTAACAAATGGTGTTGGCAAAATTGGAAAAGTATCTACAAAAGACTCGAAAAAGATTCACACCTCACTCCATATACAAAAACCAACTCAAGGTGGATCATGGATCTAGGACTATAACCAACGACTATAAACTTCATTAAACAAAAGTTTGGAAGAACACTAGAAGTCCTAATACACAATGTAAAGTCTTCCAAGTATCCTGAAAAAAACTCCTAAACCAGGAGAAGATAAAATAGATGAATGGGACCTTCTAAGAATCAAATCCCTATGCACATCCAAAAACTTATCCACCAGCGTAAAAAGGGATGCCACAGACTGGGAAAAAGTATTTGGTAATGACATGTCAGATAAGGGACTTCTATCTAGAATTTATAAAATATTTGAGCACCACAACAAGATAAAGATAAATAATCCAATTAAAAAATGGGCACAGAATATGAACAGACACTCATGAAAGAAGACATTCATATGGCTAACAAATAAATGAAGAAATGTTAAAAAAACCCTAGTTCTAAGAGAGATGCAAATCAAAACAACTATGATATATCATCTCACCCAAGTCACAATTGCAAAACTCAACAGAACAGCAAGCAACAAATACTTGTGAGGTTGTGGAGAAATGGGAACCCTTATTCACTGTAGGTGGGAGTGTAAAATGGTGCAACCACTATGGAGGGCAGTATGGCGCTTTCTCAAAAAGTTGCAAATAGAGATACCACTTGACCCAGCAATTCCATTACTGGGAATATACCCCAGAAACCATAATTGACATCCACGCAGATATATGCACACTCATGTTTATTGTGGCTTTGTTTACAATAACAAGGAGCTGGAAACAACCTAAGTGCCCATCAACAAATGAATGAATAGAGAAGCTATTCACACAATGAAATACTATGCTGCCTTGAAAAACAAGTAACTCATGCAAAATAATTCAAAATGGGTGACCCTGGAGTACATTATGCTGAATGAAGTATCTCAGCACAAAAGGACAAATACTGCATGGTGCCACTGTTGTGAAACAAGATTGACCTTGGGGTTGAGGAAAGACTAAGAAAGATGGGTTCAAGAATGTATACTGCTTTGAAACAGATGACGGAGAAAACTGTTTAAAAGGGTTATGTGATTAAGTGTTTTTGTCATGGCAGGAGTCCAGAGTGAAGGCTGCATAATGGAGTGGACCTTGGGGGAGGGATTGTTAAATAATGAAAGAATTTTTCTTTTACTTTTCCAAGAGGGTAGTGTATTAGGAGGTAGGGTAGGGAGGAGAGAAAAGTGCAACAATGAATGAATGGAAATCCAAGGTCTCTGTAAATTGTCATTGAAATCAATAATAAATTTTTAAATATTACAATTTTTTAAAATTAGCTTGAATTTGTTTTTCAGTTCTTTCAGCTTGAGAAATCCTGAGTGAATTTTGCCTTTTTTATTCTCCACTTGTAGGTCTGTTCCTATAAGTTTGTTTTGTCTTCTCGATCTACTCTTCACAGTCTATGCTCAGCTTTTATTTCAACATTTTTTCCTTTATTGTGGCTTCTCAATGATCTAGTGCCATTTTCAGACATTCAACTTGGTTTTTATTTCCTCTCTATAGTGACCTTTTCTTGTCTTCATGAATTATATCCATGATGTCACCCTAAAACTCATCTGGTCATCTATCATTGGTGTTGAGTGCTTCAAGCTTATTCTTAAAATGAGTTTTAAAATCAAGTGGGATAGACTCAGGATCATATTTTGATTCTTATGCATTTGTTTTACTTTTTCCAGCATCAATTTGAACTTATACATGAGTAATTAATGGTCTGTTCTGCAGTCAGCACTTGAACTTGTTTCGACTGCTGATATTGTTTCTGCAACGATTCCTTCCACAGAAATAGTCAATCAGGTTTTATACAATACATCTGGTGAAGTCTATGTATAGAGTCACCATTTTGTTTTAGAAAAGATATTTAAGATTAATAAATCATTGAATATATGAAATTTGATCATTCTATTCTTGGCCTCTTTTCTGTAACCAAGTTGTTACTTTCTAACTACCCTTTCTTCTTTATTGTTTCCAACTTCTGTATCCAGCCACCAATTATCATTAACATATTTTATTGCAAATTTAGTCAATTTTTGACTGCAAAATTTGATAAAAATGTTCAATTTTATCCTTTTTTACTTTTATTGACATCATTCAGTATATAAGAAAACAGAAGCTAATAAATTATGCACAAAAAGCCATATGTCTTGTTAATAGAGCTGTAGTTTACCAAACAACCAAACCAAATTCATTATCATTGATTGTATTCAGGAATCACACAGTATCCATCTATTAGGTTTCTGAGGCTATAAATCTTTTCATGAAAAGATTGACTATCTTCAGCAGAGGTTAGTGTACTCTTATCATGAGATTTTATTTCATATTCTAGCAGGTAACATGTTACGCTACTGGAACTTCTTCCCTGAAATATATTTTCCATAACAAGAAATATGAGGTCATTACTCATATTTCAGTCATATGTCTATTGTTCCGTTTGATGTTATCCCACATGATGCTAATGTCTGTTTCTGTCTCCTATCTTTTCCCCATACATGTTCCCGTTGAGGTTCCTGTCTTTCAGCTCACTGACTTCCAGTTCCATCTCTTCTGCTTTTTAGTCCCTCTACCATGTTGGAAACTTCTGAATAGGATCATAATAATACATGCTTATAAGAAGCTTTCAAACTTCTCCTTCAAAGACAGATTTGTTAGTTCTTTTGGAATTTTGCTATATTTAATATTATATGCCAACATTACAATTCAAAGGTGTCATTTTTCCTTCAGGCTTCCTTATTCATTTTCCGACTTTTACATACGTATATCAGAACTCTTAGCACCAACAGTGAGAAAATCAAAGGATTAATTGCACTGGGAAAATCTGCTGTCAGGGACCTCTCCAGAGTACTGAGAAACAATGATGTCAGTCTAGAAACTAAGGTGCACCTAACCCAGGCCATGGTCTTTGCAATTACTTGCTATGCATCAGAGACCTGTACAATGACTAAGGATGACAGAATTGATGCCTTTGAGTTGTTGTTCTAAAGAAGAGTTTTGAATTTACCGTGGACAACTAAGAAAACAAATATGTCTGTCTTGGAGAGAGTAAAGCCAAGTTTCTTCTTAGAGGCTGGGATTTTGAAAGCTCTGTCTCACATACTTTGGGTGTATGGCCAGGAGGAACCATTGCTTAGAGAAGGACATCATGCTCAGAAGGGTGGAGGGACAATGCAGGAGAGGAAGACCCTGGATGAGATAGATTGGGACAATGACCATTGGTGTGTCAGAATCAGTGAGATTGGCTCTTGACAGGGCAGGTTTCAGAGCTGCTGTACACAGGGTCTCTATGGGAAGCAGGCAACTCAACAGCACTTAACAACAACATGTACATGAAACAATTGAATATGTCATGACTTGGGTTATTCATACCATAATGCTCAAAATTACATTCTTGCTCTTTAGCAGTTTTGAAAAGTACTTTGTTGTAAACTTGGCCAGTATAGTTAATATGTTTCTTGAGCTTCCATAGCTGTTGATTGTTGATCTAATTTTGTGAAGAAGGACTCAGCATCATGATTAGACGAAAACTCATTAACGACTTCTAATATGCAGACGACACAAATCTGCTTGCTGAAAATGGGGGTGGGGAGGGAACCACCAATGTTTTTCATTGACATCAGCATAAAGAAAAATTTGAAAATCCTAACAACTAAAGCAAAAACCATCATGGCAAGTGTAAAAATTACCTATAAATCCAGTCTTACCAGAATAAAATCAAGTGTTAACAGAGTTGTCTTCTTTTCTGAAAGTTTTATAGGAAGTTCCATTTTCTTACTCATTGGAGTTGTTGACAGATTCATTCTTTGTGTTTGGAGTACTAACATGTCCTTATCCTTGCTGGTTTCAAGCTAAAAGTTGTTTTGAGTTTTCATGCTAATACTCTGTATTGAAGGCTACAATCTTTGATCATCTGTAGCAAGCTCTTCAGGATCTCCTTCCTTTTAGCAAACAGATTGTGTCATCTGCATAATGCATGCTATTGATGATCTTTCCTCTAATTCTGATTCTTCACTTTCCTCCAGTTCTGGTACTTCATAAAGTACAGTTTCTCTAATGATTTGCTCAACACAAAGGTTGAATAGGTATGGAGAGAGCACAAAGATAGAGAGTAGTCTTTCTGAAAACAAACTCACAGTATATAAGGCAGCCTTTCACCTGCCCTTCTACCAAGATATAGTTGTTTGTTCTTTGGCAATTCATTCTTCATGTCACTGCAATTCAAATCTAATAGTTCTTCTTTCATCTTCTATATTATTATCCAATCTTCATACGCATCTGAAGGAGTTGAAAATTCTAGGACTTGAGTAAGAACCATTTTAGTCTTTAAACTGTTATTCCTGGTCTTTAACATCTTAAAAAGGCCATTGGCAGCAGTTTCACCCAATGTAATACATTATTGCGTGCTGTACATGTATACATGAAATGTCATGGTATCTTATGACTGAATTTCTACTGGTTCATTAAAATGATAGGTAGACAGATAGAATAAAATGTATGCTATTCAATCCAATTTTTAAATAGTTATTATGCTGCTCTAGATTTTAATATATAATGGTAAAGGATGCTAGAAATGAAAAACAGAGTAAAATGGTGTTTCATTCATACTTAAAAGACAATTTTAAGTTTCCTCCTAAAGTACAGTTTTGTGAATAATAGGATATTATCCACACATATACAAGGAAAACATGTTAATATTAATGAAATATATGCAACAACAGCTAAAGTCAAAGAGGATGAAACAAGATTCTTAATCAAAGTTTTCAGTCCAAAGTGGACCAAATATACAATCAAAATATGTTAATTGGTGACTGGGATACAAAAGTTGGAAACAACAAAGAAAGAGAGGTATTTGGAAAGTACGGACTCAAGTTACAGCTAAAAGACTGGGAATAGAATGATCATCATGAAAACAAACAAGCAAACAAATGGGCAGTACAGAGGAGAAATATGGATGTCTTAAAATGACACTAGATCATTGAGAACCCACAATAAAGAAAGAGATGTTGAAATAAAAGCTGAACATACGATTGCAAAGGGCAGATAGAGAAGACAAAGTAAATTAATATGTAAGTGTATAGCAGCTTTCCTGAAAGAAGTCAGCGAAAGAGAGATAGAGTTTAAAGTTATGTTTTTATTCAAGCGGAGCTCCCGGACGAATCCTCTGTCCTGAAGGGGCAGAACAGAGAATTCGCAACTTCGGGGGGTTGGGATGGGGTTTTTATAATTGGGGTCTTCGGGAAGAAGGGAGTTGCATTCCATTTCTTAGTTTACACCCGTTGTAGGCTCCGGGTGGTTGGCAAGGCCGTTGGTCCATCTTATCAGCTCCACGCGAGGCCATCCAGCCTGGTGTTTGCATTCTTGCTCCCCCTCCTGGCCCCCTTGCCCGGGCCTAACAGTAAGACCTACACTGGAGAAATAAAAAGGGAGGGAGAATTCACTCCAGATTTATCAAGCTGAAAAAACTGAAAAATAAATTCAAGCCTTGAGCTTTAATGCTTAGAGACTCATGGGCAGAATCTTGAATGATCCAGAAAGCACCCCAAGAAGATGTGGGAATGATGCTACCGAGCGAAAGGTGGGTGACTCTAATCAGCGGCCCTCAGGCCTGTTTTTGTGTTTGGACAAACATTCTTCTAGGTTGTATAGCTCTGGTGTGTTCACTTGCCCTACAGATGTAACTTGTGGTTACTGTGAAGCTGAACACTGTGACACTGGCGTGTCAAATGTGATAATGGTTACCCATGGTGGACAGTGTTTTGTGGAGCTCCCCGGTAAAAACAAGCTTGGAAGCAGGAGTGGTATCCTACGGATAGCTTGCCTCAGGAAACCCTATGAACCAGGAGAAAGGATGAAAGTCACACAAGTGTTGAGGACTTTCATTCATAGGGCTGCTATGAGTCATCTATGACTCGATGGCACTTAACAACAACTGTACCGCAAAGAATTGGCTGATACTAAAATAATTCAAGAGAAAGCATATGATCAACAGCCAATGGAAATAAAGTACTGAATTTGAGGTGCATTGAAGGCATTAGTAAAAAATAAGGCCCCAGGAATCAATGAGATATCAGTTGGCATATTTCAAATTATAAACGCAGCCCATGGATGTGCTCTTCAGTCTATGACAGGAAATTTACAGGACATCTGCCTAAGTAACTGACTACTAAAGATCCATATTTAATCCCATTCCCAAGAAAATTACTTTAACAATATGTGAAAATTATTTCAAAGTACCATTAACATCACATGCAAGAAAAATACTACTAACAATCATTCAAAAATGGCTAGAACTGTACATTGACAGAGAAATGCCAGAAACTCAAGCTGGTCTTAAAAGAGACCATGGTTGAATGAGGGATATAATTTTAATATAAAATGGATCCTGGTTAAAGGCAAAGTATATTAGCATATCATAAGAATGCCTAGTTTTTTTTGTTGTTGTTGTTTTTAAATTTTATTATTTTATTATTTTTACATATACCGTCAAATCAGATCTGACTGGTACAGGAGTAGATTGCTGCCTCCTTCTCTAGCAGAGCATCTGGTGGATTTGCATAGTTAAAGTTTTGAAAGAAGTCAAGAAAATCAAGAAAGCAGAAATCTAGGGAAGACATTAGCACAGGAACTTTGCACACTTAAAGTATGATGATATCTTCACTCTTCAGATTGTTCTTGTTGTTGTAGTAACACCACTCAGTTCTATTTTGAGGCAATTTCTTTGTCTTTGATACACCTACTCCCATAAAAGTTGACTCTTCAAGTAATATCTTTCTTATCTGATAAAAGTAAGCTCTTTCATTGTTGCTAAGGAAAACCAACTCACTTAAGTTGAGACCCTGCACTTGAATTTCCAAGGAAAACTTTCCAAATTGTAATGGAGAAGACTTTCTTCCACAGACTCTGTAGTTATTCAAACTCCCATAGAGAGGTTGCCATTGGTTTAGCAGTGCAACTAGAGCTCCCTGAAGCGGTCAATAGTGATCTAAATAATTAAGGTATCAGGGGAAACCTAACATAACAACACCAAGTGTTGATGCATTCACAAAATAAAAATTCAGTGAAAATATATTATCTGAGATTAAAATAAAATGTGACAACATTTTAAGACATTTATTATGTTTATAGTTACTTTTAAGAAACTCTGGTGGTCTAATGGCAAGAAGCTGTGCTGCAATCCCAAAGGCATGCAGTTTAAATTCACCAGCTTCTCTGAGGGAGAAGGATGGGCAAGCTCCTCTCCTGCCAATAATTACCTCTGAAAACCTGCCAGAGGATCTGTTCCAACTCAGCCATAAAGTAAACGTCTTATCCTTAGGTGCCATTGAGTGGATTAACATTAATCGTGGCTCTATTACTAAATGTAAGGGGTTCTTTCTGTACCCAATTATCAATAAGACAGCCATAAGCTGTCTACAGCCATAAGTAATAGCCATAAGCACTTTATTGCAGATCTGGAAGGACAGAGAGATTTCCTATTTCTGGTCTGGGACTGGTCATTAGGTTTTTATACTAGGGTAGATACTAATTTATCTAATAATACACTTATTAGTAAAGTTACAGAATTTTTACGTTTGAAAAGAACAGTTAATATATAATTACTAATAAACAGGCAACCTATAAAATAGTTAACATATGACTGAGAAAAACACATTTTGAAAAGATAAATTTTAATACAGGACAGGCACATTTCCCTTCCTGATAAACAGGAAGATTAAGGTACAATTTACATATAGCTGGGGAAAACAATTTCAAAGAAGTAAATGCTAATCTAGGAAAGATGCATTTCCTCTCCTGGTAAGCAGACAGTTGAAACTATTTTACATGACTAAAGAAAGGGGGGGGGGAAGTATTCTAAAGCTAGTTTTGCAGGCTGAAGAAAATAGATGTCAGATTTATAATTGTATAGTTCTATAATCTATAGATGAAACATATTTGGAGAATTCAGAATTTATGAATATCACCCCATCAACCCTTTGAACAACAGATCTGAACCTTGCTCTGTCTTGCACAATCCTCAATATCTCTGTCTTGATCAAACCCATTTTGGTAATCCATAATATTGAGATTGTTCTTTTTCTGGACCCACACCTTTTCCCAGTAAGATAATTTTGAAAACAAGGAAAAAAGATAGCATTTCAACAAAATATAAGTTTTATTAAATAAAATTGTGATTTGGGGGAAAACTTTAAGTATTAGGTGCACCTGATGCAGGCTATGGTCTTGGCAATTACTTGCTATGCATCAGAAATCTGGGCAATGACAAAGGATGATAGAAGAAGAACTGATATCTTTGAGTCGTGGTGCTGGAGAAGTGTTGACTATACCATGAACTGCTAGAACAAATAGGCTCATCCTGAAGAGGGTGAAACCAGACTGTTCCTTGGAGGCAAGAATTTTGAACGTCTGCCTCAAGTACTTTGGGCATGATGCAAGGAAGGACCAGTCCTTGGGGGAACATCATGCTTGGAAAGTGGAGGGACAGCACAAGAGAGGAAGATCCTGCAAAAGATGGATTGACTTAGAGACTGGGGTAACGGAGGTATATGTATTAGAGACAATGAGCTTGACTTACAATAGAGCAGGGTTCAGAGCTGTTGTACATAGGGTCACTATGAGTCACAAGTGACTTGGAGGTCATATAACTGATGGGGTGGTATTAATAAATTTAGAATTCTCTTAATATGTATTAGTTACTGATAGGCCCTCTGGGACTGACTCAGCAACATGACTACTTCCCCTGCCAAGAGACAGCCTGCCAGGTGTGTCAGCAGTTAGGCCAGCAGCCACAGCCAATCAGCATGCTCTACAACTACTACCTCTGCCAAGACACTGCTAGCTTAATGGTGTCAGAGGACATCACCAAGAGTAGCAACAACTGCAGCCAATCAGCAAGCTAATACAAACATTTCCTCTGCCAGGAGACAACCCCATCCTAAG
>NW_006399887.1:8601971-8607579 GCF_000299155.1 Elephantulus edwardii | reverse complement strand
CTCAGAAGTCCACATGCAAGGCAGGGGAAGTAAGGAACTGCTTATGAGGTTTTCCATCAATTCCAACAACTAAGAAATAGTGAGAAGAGTTGGAACCTCAGAAGGCTTTTAAGACCAAATATAGAGGCAGTTTTTGAGGTGTACTTGGCTGTCCTCCCAGATCTGTAATAAACTGCTTATGGATATTGCAATCTGTCTGTCTTAATAGCAATGGACTAGGGAAAGAGCTCCTTGAGTTCAGTAATATAATAACAACAAATGCTTATGTTGCTGTTGTTATTATGTACCATCTATATTTAACTCATAGCTAAGTCTAGTCATTTTTCAGAGGCTATAAATCACATAGAAGGAAATAGTACATTTTTAGCCTTGTGGGTGAGGATTTGTGCTGCCATCTCAAAGTTAAGAGGTTTGAGTCTACCAATTGCTCCACAGGAGTAAGATGAGCAAACTCTTTCTGAGTGATTTACAGTCTCTGAAAATCTGCTGGAGGGTCAGTTATGACTTTGTGCAAACTTGATGACAAAAATTCCTATGCAGAGAAAGGCATATTTGAGGTTCATAGGTACATTTCTTAAAAATAATGTTTTGGGAAGTTAATTTGCCTTAATCTTCCCATTTTATGGAATGTTCTAAATTATTATAATGTTCATTAGTTTGTGGTTTTTTAACATTTATTGTACTAATAAAAACTTAATATTGTGTATTTACCATGAAGATAGGGAACTCTGGTTGCCTAGTAGCAAAAAACTACACTATAATCCCAAAGGCACAGGATTCAAATCTGCTAGTTATTCTGCAAGAGAAACATGGGCAATCTCTTACCCTGAGATTAACTACCTCTGAAATCCCACTAGAGGGTCAGCTATGGTTCAGTTCTGACCTATGGTACACTACAACAACTATGAATATGTTGTGGAATGAAGTAGATTGAATAGTTAAAATCAAGGCAACTGTGAAAACCGTAAACAACAATAACTCAACAAAAGAATACAGTTACAGTGTTTAATGCACACAATTTGTTTTTTTCCAGAAGATTTTACTTAATGCCCTGTGTTTTGCATTTAACTTAATGATATTACACAAGTACTTTAGAGTCTTCTGAGCTTCCATTCCTTGTTTCAAATGCAGAAATAATAATAATCATTTCAGCCCAAAAATATAAGAAAAACATTTACTTATTTGTTTATATAACAAAATACTGGGCTATGGACTAGTCATTTTATTGTTGTTAGGTGCTTTTGGGTAAACTAAGACTTGTAGTGACCCTTCCTGTGCTTTATCCTGCAACACCTCATAATCTCCTTCATGATCAAGTCCATTGCTGTAATCACAGTGTCAGTTCATCTCATTGAGAGGTTTTCTACCTTTATCTGACCTTATACCCTTTCCTAGCATGTTGCCCTTTTCTATGTTGACAACCTGCTGGCAGCATGTCCAAAGTATATGGGATAAAGCTTCACCATATTTCCTTTTGAGGAGCACAGTTTGCAATTCTTCCAAACCATTTTTTTTCTCTTGGTAGTCTATGAGATATTCAGTACTCTGATGTCACAATCCAAAGATATCATTTCTTTTGTAATTCTTACTCATTGTCTAACTTTAAGTGCAGAGGAAGCAAGTAAAAATATCATGGTTTGAATCAGGTTCTCCTTAATGTTTAAACTGACATCCTTGCTCTTTAGCACCTTAATGAATTCTTTGACAGCAGATTTTCTTGATGGAGCAAGTCTTTTCATTTCTTTCACTACCGCTATAATGGGTTTAATTGTAGACCTTAAGAGAGTGCAATGGTTAACAAATTCAACCTTTTTTCCATGTAACATGACGTTGCCTCTTAGTGAAGTTGCTTTTTTAAATTACTTTCTTAACATTGAATGGAATCTGTATTGAAGGCTTAGTCTGGGATCTTCATCATTAAGTGTTTCAAGCATTCTGGAAATTCTACAAGCTAGGTTATATCATTTGAATAATGATGACAATTGGTGAATCTTCCCAAAATCCTGGAGCTACATTCTTTTCCCTATAGACCTGCTTCTCAGATGATTTACTTATTGTCAGATTGAGTAGATATGAAGAATGGATACAAGCCTGATGCATATATTTCCTGATTTTAATTCTTGCAGTATCCTCTTGTTATGCTGACACAACTGCTTCTTCTACTTTTAGGTTCTTCATGAGCACCATCAATTTTTCAGGGGTTCCTAATTTTCTCAGCTCCATAATTATTATGATGGATACGATCAAATGTCTTTACATTGGTAATAAGAAAGAACTAAACATCCTGCTGCAATACTCTGGTTTCACCTTAGATCTATCAGACAATAGAAATGTATTCCTCTTTCCATGCTTTCTTCTGAATCCAATTTCAATTTCCAATTTGAATTTTCAACAGTTGCTTGTTGATGTTGTTAGATATAAAAAAGAGCACGAGGGCCTGAGGGAGAGAAATAAAGAAAGAAATTGGTCCCCAAAAATGAACAGGCCTTTATTGCATGGTCTGAGAGGCACACCAAGTGACCTGGCCACGCAGCGTGCAGATGAGATTGAAATGATGCATGGGAAGTTGGTGGGGGAGGTCCTTTTATAAGGGCCCTGGGAAGGACTAAGATGGTACTTCTCAGAATTTGACTTGTTAATTAAGTTAGGTTTTAGCTATTTTTAATCAAGCTCATACTCTTATCAGGATCCATTGTCTGGTCTGGTCTTTGATATGACCAGCTTAGGTATTATCAAGTGTCTCAGGAAGTGATCGAACTTGGGGGGGTGGTGAGGCAACTGCCTTATTCTTCCTTCAGTGTACTATTGCAGGTATTTTTTCCCCAGGTAATAAATTTTTATTTTCTTTTATACTGATTTATTTATAAAGTTTGAATACATCTTTTTTCACAATGGATCTTTCCCATTTCCTTCACCGTCACCCCCCATCTAATTGTGCTACCTTTTGATTAACCCCGAATGCCCATTCTCACTACTCCGCTTCCACCCCCCCTTACATCCTTATATTCATTCTACAATAATGGTTTAATAGAATATTTTTCCTTATGGGACTGAATTAGTTTGTGCAGCATAATGCTCTCGAGGCCCTCCCAAGTTAGGTAGTAATTTACAAAATCATTGCTCCTGTGTGCTGCATAGTATTCCATTGTGTGAATATAACATAATTTCTCAATCCATTCGATTGTGGTTGGACATCTGGACTATAATTAAAAGATCTCCAGCAAGATTTTATTGCATATGACATTAATAATATAGTCTAAAGACTTTCCTGTTGCTTCATCTTTTTTTTTTCTTTTAGTGAGAACAAATATTAATTTCTTCCAGTTAGTTGACCAGGTAGCTCTCTTCAAAATGACTTGGTATAGACTAACGAGCATACCTAGGAATATACTTATTTATAGAAACAAATCACATGGTATTTAATTGATTCTCAAGGCCTTATTTTTTTGTTATTCATCCTTTTTAAATTATTCTTTTTTAGGGTTTTTCTATTTTTAAATATTTTTATTATATTAGTTTATTTACAAAATTTGAATACATTGATTCTCACATCAGTTCCTTCTCATTTCCCTAACCCCCACCTACCCCTCAAATTGTGCGACCCCATGATTAATCCCCCTCCCCTACACATCTGCCTCCCCCCCACCACCCCTTGTATCCTAATGCTCATTCTACAATAATGGTTTTATATAGAATTTGTCCTTACAGGACTGACTTAGTTAACTCAGCATAATGCTCTCCAGTCCCTCCCAAGTTAGGTAATAATTTACAAAATTATTGCTCCTGCATGCTGTATAGTATTCCATTGGGTGAATGTACCATAACTTCTCAAACCATTAGATTTTTGTCAATACCTTCAAAACACCTTTGACTTGTTCCTTTGATGTGATTAGTTCTTGACTACATGCTACTTACAAAGTTGGTTCAGTGCCGATCAATTCTTCCTAGTACAGTGACTCTGTGTCATTTCTATTTTCTTTTTTGCTTGTTGCATGACTCAAGATTTTGTGTATTGAATCTTTCAGCATTGCAGCTCAAGGCTTAAATTTGTTCTGATCTTTCCATTCAAGAAGTGCCAAACAACTTCTATTTTGGTTTTCTACCTTTAGACCTTTGCAAAATTTGTTGTAAAGTCTTGCTTCATCTTTGTGAGCTGTTCTTTAAAATCTTCTGTTCAGTTATCTCATTTCAGTATTTTGTTCCTTTGTTTTTGCATCTCTTCAGTCTATTGAATATTTTACAGACTTTTTCCACGTATCTTTTGAATTTTTCTTTCTTCTCTGTCAGTAAATAACCACGTCTGCTTTTTTCATGGAAAATGCCTTTGCTTTCATCCTATACTCATCAGATCATTGATTATTATTATTCAATGCATCAAATCTACACTTGAGATAAATTTTAAATTTATTTGAGATGTAGTTAAGGTTTATTTTTCTCTTGTGGATTTAATTTCTTCAGTTTCAATTTTAAGTTGCCATGAGCACCTGATGGTTTGTTCCACAGTCAGCACTTGGTCTTGTTTTTACTATTGATATTTAGTTTCTTCATCATCTCTTTCCACAGACTTAGTCAATTTGACTCATACAGTATATTAGATGAGGTCCATGTATATAATTCCTGGTTTTGTGTTTCTTATTTTTAAAGTATTTGCAATGCAAAAAATCATTGACTACAGAAAAATGCTATCAATGGATCTCCTTTTTCATTTGTGTTTCTCTTTTTATAATATGTGCTGCTAAGATAAATATTTATGAGAAACATCATTTCAATGTACTCCCAAATGCTTAACCAGTTGTAGAAATCTAGATTTTTCTATTAACAGCTCCACCTGGAGCTCAGTTCCCCAATTCCTCTACGTCCTATGGGTTCAAAGAATTCTTAGAAGGTCTTCCAAGGACTTAGACTCCTCAGAGAAATGACTAATGACTCATGTGACTGTAGGCATCTTCTTGTTGTTGCTGTTATGTGCTGTCAAGTTACCTACAACTCATAGCAACCTTATGAACAAGACCTCTAAACCCCACTCTATCCTGTACCAATGTCATTGTCTCTGACACATCTACCCCCACTACCCCAGTAACTGAATCAGTCCATCTAATCGATGGTCTCCTCTCCTGAGTTGTCCCTCCACCCTCCCAAGCATGGCGTCCCTCTCCAAGCACTGGTCACTCCTTGTAACATGTCCAAAGTATGTCAGATGAAGGTTCAGAATCCTTGCCTCCAGAGAGCAACTTGGTTTAACCTTCTCTAAGTGGAAGCTTGTTTGCTGGCTCTGGTGAGGATTAGGGTGAAATGTTGACTTGCTAATGGGTGTGAGATGATGAGATTCTACTTCCTATTTAAAAACACATTTGGTCAGTAGAATGGGGTGGGTGATTTAATCTGTAGCCCTCAGATTTTAGTTGTTTTTGGTCAAACATTCTTCTAACTGGTATAGCACTGTCTGTCCCATTTGCTGTACAGAGGTAACTTGTGTTTGCTGTGATGCTAAACTGTGACACTAATGTGTCAAATGCAATAATGGTTAACAATGGTGGACAGCATTTGGTGGTGCTTCCCAATTAAAATAAGCTTGGAAGCAGGAGAGGCATGCCTCTGGAAACTCAAT
>NW_006399887.1:8596690-8601366 GCF_000299155.1 Elephantulus edwardii | reverse complement strand
GCAAACTAAAGCTGTTAACAATCTCAATCTCTTCACCAACTATCATGATGCTGTCAACCGGGCCAGTAGTAAGAATCTTGGCTTTCTTGATGTTGAGCCTCAATCCAGCTAGTGCTTCAGGTCCTGCTCAGTTTCAGTAAACAGGATTGTATCATCTGCATAACACAGGTTATTGATGAGTCTTTCTCCAATCCTGATACCACATTTCTCCTCGTAGAGCTCAGCCTCTTGGAAAATCTGTTCTGCATGTAGAATGAAAAGGTACAGAGCTAGAACACATCTCTGGCGCACACCCTTCCCAATTTTGAACCATACAGTGGTTTCCCTGGCTCTGTTCTGAGGACTGCCTACTGGTCCAAGAACAGGTTTTGTACAAGCACGATCAAGTGTTCTGGGATTCCCATTCTTCTCAGAGTCAGCTACTGTAGAAATTCCTCTGGTACTCCCTGCTTTTAGCCAAAATCCATCTAATATTAGCTACAATATCCCTAGTACCATGGCCTCTTCTAAAGCCAGCCTGCGCTTTTGGCAGTTGTCAGTTGATGTGCTATTCTAGTCATTTTTTTAATATTCTTCAGTAGAATCTTGCTTGCAGGTTGTATTAACTATATTGTTTGATAATTTCCACAACCTGTAGAATCACCGTTCTTTGGAATGATTAGCCAGGTGGTTGTGCTCCAGATTTTTTGGCACAACTTTGTGAGCACATCCAGGGCACCATCTGTTTGTTGAAATATATCAGTTGGTATACTGTCAATTATTGGTAAATAGGCCTGGGGTTTTTGAACAAATTGGTGTGCGATAGACCAGGCTGGATACAGCAGGAAGCTTAAACACAGGCATGTTACTGCTCCTATGTTCTTATTTTCACACACCCATTAGTATGAACAGTGCTCTCTTTATATCGCTGCTTCAGCTGTTGACAATTAGCAAGACCATGATAGTTTATAAGACCCTTTGCCACCAGTTAAGGTATCTGGAGACCAGAGATAGCTAACCATAATGGCTTTAAAAAAAGGTGTTATGATTATCACAGGAATCCAGAATTAAGGTTGCATAGTGGAGTGCATTTCGAGTAGGGGGGGGATTGTCTACCAATGAAAAAGTTTATCTTTTGCTTTTCAAAGAGAGGAGTGAACTGGGGGGAGGGAGGTAAAGAAATAAAGTGCAACAATGAATGAATGAAAATCCAAAATCTGTGTAAATGTTCATTAAAATTAAGAAAATAAAATTTTTTAAAAGCTGCCAACTTTTAGGCTAACCCCACAGTTGACAAGGCCACATCTTACAACTATTAGTTCTCCTTTGCTTTCAACGTTTGTATTTAAGTCATCATTACTATTTTTACATTTTGACTGAATGTTTTTTTTCAATTTCACATTGCAATACTTTTAAATCCTCAGTTTGTTTTTTGTTTGTCTATTTGTTTTACTTATAAGTTCATTTATTTGAAAAAATATTTGTATTAACAGGTAATCCTTATATGGCCATATCTTGTCAGTAACAGTAGAATTGTACATAGAATAAATTTTGAAATGTATATTCTTTTTGACAATGAATGTAATCCCATTTTTCTTCAATTTGTAATTCCTTACAAGGTTCATTATGTAACTGATTCAAAATTTCTTACTCTACACTGACTTGATACATTTACTCTTACTAGACATCTTAGCCTTGTCACATACTACCTCCCTTTAATAAATATTTAATTTACAGGTATATTTATGTATTTATGAAAAAGAATATTTTTAATATAAAATGTAGATCAATGTATATAATGAGAAAATATTTCCAGAATCTGGACAATATGAGAAAAAATGTGATATGAAGATTGGAGGAAGATTTACCAGCAATTTTCACCATGGAGATGAAGTTTTGCTAGCTAAAAGTGAAGGGCAAGAACTTCCAATATGGATTCAATTTCAAATTCCAGAAAACAAATTCTCACAGCTAGACCAACATATAGCATCACAATGAATATAAAAAATATGGTTGTTCATGATTTCATTTCACCTGAATTCACAACTAACAAGTTATTGTAGTCAATTTTGTTGTAGTTAAGAGATCAAAGCACACTGATTTAGGTAAATCTGGTTCCAATGTCCTCTTTAAAATGTTAATCAGCAAAGATGTTAGTTAAAAAATTGATGTGTGCATAGTCCAAGCCTTGGCAATTTAAATGGCTCCATATGATTTCAAAGTTTAAAAATGAATAAGGAAGACTAAAAAATAATTGATGACTTCAAGTTTAGTGTTGGTAAGAGTCTTGAATATACCAAAGACTGAAAAGAAAACACAACACAACAAAACAAATAATGTGTCTTATAAGAAGTGAGGCCTGGGGGGAGAGTTGTATAACAATGAAAGAATTTTTCTTTTACCTTTCAAAGAGAAGAGCGAACTGAGGGGGAAGGGGTGGGCAGGGAGAAAAGTGCAACCATGAATAAATGGAAATCCAAAGTCTCTGTACACTTCCATTAAAATTAATAATAGTAATAATAATAAATGTTTAAAAAAAGAAAGGGGAAAAAAAAGAAGTGAAGCCTGGGTACTCCATAGATACAAGGACAGTGAGCCTAATGATTACGGGCAGGATTAAGTTTACCTTATATCTTGGTGTACATTTTTGACAGAGGCACACAATATAACCATGATGAAGATGGCATAGGAGAGGATAAAGTTCAGATCTATGATTCTTAGTGTTGCTTTGAGTTGTACTTGACTTGATAGCACCTAACAATAATAGTAGAATTTTCACTTATGCCATGTAAAAAATGTTAGATAATGAAATCCTAAATAATTTAGGAAGAAGGATGGGATTCATATTTCTTTCCATTACCCTCCCCCCCAAAAAAGGTAATCTAACAAAATATAGACATGATTGAACAATATTATTAATATGATATGCAAGTAAAACTCAGCTGAATATTATTTTAAAAACTGTTGAAAGAGTACATCGACAGACAACTGCTAGAAATTCAAACTGAATTCAGAAGAGGCCATGGCACCAGTAAAATCATTACTGAGGTCAGCTGGATCTTGGCTAAAAACAGTACCAAAAGGACTTTACTTGTGTTTTATTGATTACACAAAAGCGTTCAATTATGTGGATCATAACACATTGTGACTAACATGTGAATTAATGGTAATGCCAGAACACTTAATTGTGTTCATACAAAATTATATATAGACCAGTAACCAATGGTGCTAACAGAGCAAAGGGACACTGCATGATTTAAAATCAAGAAAGATGCACATCAAGACTATATTCTTTCTCCACAGCTGTTCAATCGCTATGTTGAGCAAACAATTTGAGAAGCTAGACACTATTAAAAATAACGTGGCATCAAAATCAGAGGAAGAATTGTTAACAGCCTGCTTTATAGAGATGGACAACTTTGCTTGCTAAAAGTGCAGAAGACCAAAGTATATACAGTTTTAAATGTGGATTAAATCTCAACATGAAGAAAATATTTTCCCTCCACTGGGTCACTGGGTAATATTAGGATTAATGGAGAAAAGATTGGAGTTATCAACGAGTTCATCTTGGTTCCACAGTCAACAAACTTGGTACCAGTAGTCAGGAAATCAAAAGACAGACTGTGGTGGGAAAGTCATTAATCACAACCCTCTCCAAAGTGCTGAAGAGTAAGGATTTTAGTTTAAAACTAATGTACACCAGATCTAAGCCATGGTCTTTTCAGTTACTTGTGATGCATCTGATAGTTGGACAGTACATAAAGATGACAGCAGAAAAATGAATGCTTTTGAATTATAATGCTGGAGAAGAGTTTTAAGTATCTCATGTACTACCAAGAGAACAAGTAAAGAGTTGTCGGAAATGGTGAAGTTAGGGTGCTCCATAGAAGGAAGGATGGTAGAACCGTATTTCAGATAGCTTGAACACTAGAGGGTCAATGAAAAGGGGGAAGACTCTCAATGAGATGAACTAACAGAGTGAGTGCACATGCTACCTACCAGACCCTGGTGGAAGCCATCTTGTAGGAAAAACAGCAAATGTGCTTACCTATCAAAATTTCTTCCATGTGAACCAATCCCAGAGGATCTCTCCTCTTTTATGACTACAAAGTACAATTTTGCTCTTTTTACTGGTTAACTAAAATTCTACTCACCAACACCCTGTTGTTGTGGTTAGGTTTCATAAAATCAACTAGAACTTGAAATGATCCAATAAATAACACATGTGAAACTTGCCCCATTCTATGCCTCCTCATGATCTCTGTCCTATCCAAGCCCTTTGTAATAGCCACTGTACTAATCCATCTCATTGAGGCTACTCCTTTGACAAAATGAGAAGTACTTAAAATACTTCCTGAAATAAATCAAAGACGATAGACTTTAATGTGGACTATATCTCAACACTGAAAAAACAAAAATCCTCACAACTGAGCCAGTGGGCAATATCATAATGCTAGAAGATGTGAAAATTTTTATCTTACTCCACATCTTTTCAAATTGTTTGCAGAACAGGTCATTCAGGAGGCTAGGTTTTATGAGGAAGTTTGTGGCATCAGTTTGGAGGAAGACTGATCAACAGCCTACATCATGCCGAAGACACAACCTTTCTTGGAGGAAGGCCTGAAATGCTTGCTGCAGAAGGCCAAGGACTATAGTCTTCATTGTAGATTGAAGCTCAAAATCAAGAAGACAAAAAT
>NW_006399887.1:8563642-8577747 GCF_000299155.1 Elephantulus edwardii | reverse complement strand
AGACGGTTGCCCCTAGCAATTGGGGTGTCATTTTTCTGGTGTCCTGGACAGTGGATAATGGCCAGTTTTCTTGGTAACCATAAGGCCGCTAACAAGGCAAGTACTTCTTTGTTTTTGATAGTTTTTCCTTCTGCCATCAATAGCCCCCTTTCCTGATATATTGCGTCATGGATGTGGGCTGTGGCGAAAACATACCGACAATCAGTATAGATATTGATGTTCTTGTCTTTGCCCAAGGTCAGAGTTTGGGTTAGGTGCTACTAATTCAGTATGCTGGGCCGAGGTTCCTGCAGGTAGGGGCCCCACCCAGATCACTTTAGACTCAGAAACAACTGCTGTGCCTACATACCTTTGTCCTTTATGTATGAAGAAGCTGCTTTCATCAGTGAACCAGGTGTGCTCCGCGTCTGCCAAGGACTGGTCTCTCAGGTCGGCACGCTCCCCGTGGGCTTGGGCTAGGATGTCAGCACAGTCATGAAGAGGGGCGTTTAAGTCTGGGTCAGGTAGGAGGGTAGCTGGATTAAAGGTGGCCGGTGCCTGGTATATGATTCTGGTGGGATTGAGCAACAGGCTCTGGTAGTGGGTGAACCATGCATTGCTTAGCCATCGATCTGGGGGCTGCTTGAGGACCCCCTCGGCCACATGCGGTGTTGTCACATAAAGAGTCTGTCCCAGAGTAATTTTGTCTGCGTCTTTTACTAACAGCGCAGTGGCAGCAACGATACGCAGGCAGTTTGACCACCCAGCCGCTACAGAGTCTAATTTTTTTGAAAAGTAGGCTGTGGGCCTCTTCCAGGGCCCTAATTGTTGCAGCAGCATCCCTTTAGCTATTCTTTTACTTTAATCTATGTAAAGGTAGAAGGGCTTAGTTACGTCTGGGAGCCCCAAAGCAGGGAGGGGCTGCTAGCAGTACCTTCTTTGCAATATGCACATTGGTTTTTGTTCAGGGGCAGCCTAATTCTGTGCTACAGCTTGTCATCTCCCGAGGTGAGTTGCTGCAGCTGTCTACGGCATTCTCCTGGTTCTGCAGTGGCCGCTAAGAGGACCCAATCCATGTCTCTGGTCTGCCTTTTTTCAGCTTTTATCTGCTTGCCTTCCGCTGTTTTTCTATTGTTATAAACTTTCTCTGCTAGCTCTACCAAATCTGAATTCCTTTTCTCCTAACTTTTCGACTCTCTGCAACTTTTTCTTAATGTCCAGAGCCACCTGATTTATGAATGCCAATGCCAGTGTTCCCAGATTTTCAGGTTTTCAGGATCAATGGGAATGTATTGGCGAAAGGCATCCATTATGCGCTCTAGAAAAGTGGCTGGAATTTCTTCACATCCCTGTCTTAAATCATAAACTTTAGCCAAATTAGTGGGCTGTCTAGCAGCCACTCAGAGACCTGCCAATAGAGCCTGGCGGTAGACCCAGAGTCTCTCCTTACCTTCTACTGTGTTATAGTCCCACTCGGGTCGGCTGAGGGGGAAGGCAAGGTCAATAGCTGTTTGAATTGTAGTCGGGACGCCTGTGGGGCCCGGAATCAATTTCCGAGCCTCCAGAATGATTCTTTCTCTTTCTTCAGTTGTGAACAGTACTTGTAGCAGTTGCTGGCAATCGTCCCAGGTGGGCTGGTGGGTAAAAAGAACAGTCTCAAGAAGGTTAATCAGCTCTTTAGGATTGGGGAGAAAGGAGCATTTTGAAATTTCCAGTTGTAGAGATCACTAGTGGCAAAGGGCCAATAATGATACAGCTGGTCTCCATTCGCCTCTGCAGGCCCTGCAGCCTGTAAAGGAAGGACTGTAGAGTCTGCTTCGGGTGGGGGGCCTCTTTGAAGGGCTCCTCTAGTATTTTGCGCGGGGCCAGTAGCTGATACCAATGGAGCCGGGGGGCCTGGATGGCAGCTTGGGTGCTGTTGATCCAGGCTCCGGCTGAGGCCCCGGCAGCCCAGGCCCTGGTTGAGGCCCCGCAGCTGGGGTGGTGGTGGGTAAGGAGGAGATAAGATAACGTTTTCCTCAGCCCCTCCCTGTAGGATAGGGTAAAGAGGCGCAGAGGGATTCAGATTCTTTTTCAACCGGAGTTTTTCTGTTGTAGTCACCATGAGGGTCACCTTCTGTGGAGGAAGAAAAGATTTAAGCCAAGAAGGCAGGTTAGTAACTAAATCCTTCCAGACAGTGATGTAAAGGACCTGGTCAGGGTGTCCACCCTTTGCCTGGAAGACGACTTTCTCCACTGCGGTGATGGTTGGAAGGTCGAAAGTCCCTTCCAGCGGCCATGCTACATCAAAGGCCGGCCATTTCGTGCTGCAGAAAGTGGTTAGTTTCCCTTTGCAAACCTCTACCAACAGATTATGGGCTCGCTCTCTAGCATCCTTAAAATGTCCAAGTACCAGGTCTAGGGGGCGTGGAAGTAGTCTGTCCCATTACGGCCGTCAACAGTAAGTAAAGACAAAGACACAGACAGACAAATAACAAGCAAAACAGACAAGTCTTTCAGCCTTCCTCTATAAGCAAGGCTCGAAAGCTGAAACCGGTGAAGAGCGGTGTCTCAGAAAAACCTCAACCGCCTCTTCGCCTCTTCGTACAGAAGCCTGGTGTGAGGTTCTTTACTCTCATCCAAGCACTCAGATATAGGGCTCAGAACATCTTCCGAGCCACCGCAGTGGTGGGCCCCCAGCCTGTCCACCTTAGCCACGTTTCACTGCTCCGAATTCAGAAAACAACACGAACAGTTCGGTACAGAACGAAAACACAGATAGACACACTCACCCCTCTGGCCAGCAGTTCATCCCTCCGGTTAGGGGTCCTTGGGGTCGTGGGGGGATCCCGGCGAGCCCCCAGATTTTGTGCCCCAAATCCAGTTTCCCCCCAAGTCACCAAGGAGCCAACACCGATGCAAGGGCAAGAGGGAATTTATTTCAGATTCAAATCAGGGCCTCGCTCAAACCGTGCTGACACAGCAGGGAAAATGGTGCGGCCCTGATTCTGGGCTGTCCCGCCTATTTAAAGGGGAAAGCCCTCAAAAACAGGGTGATACAGGATTGGCTGATGTTTGGGTGGGGGCTCTTTCCCCCCTTCACCCACCGCTTTCAGTTTACTGCTCTAGAGGCTTATACATTTTAAAATGACGTATTGGTTACAAAATGGCGTCCCTCACTAGTAGGTGTACAATCAATCAGAATTGAAGTGTTCCATCTTTATCAGGTAAAAAGGCCATGGAGATTTATTATCAGATCTTGGGCTGGTTCTGCACCTCCAAGTCTGGAGGGAGGCAGTGGGGATAGGAAGTAGCATGTAGGGAAGCTACAGGTAGAGTTTTATATGCTGGAGCTAAGAGGGAGAGTGGTCTGATGATTTGGATGCTCTCTGCCCATTACCGTACTTAGAACTCTTAGGTGAGTTGTGTCATAGCTGACATTAGGTAGGATGTGGCCAGTGGTCATGCTCTCATCTTATTGGCTGTAGCCATCTCACACCAGACTGACTGGAATGTCTCCCAAAAGGTGTGCCAGCATGGAATGTTGCCCAGCTCCTAGGTGGCCTTTCAATCTTAAGATTAACATAATGAATCTCTGAATATTATATAGTATCTTCTGTTTAGCATATTAGATCTCTGGTCCTCATGTAGTATATTCTGACTAACACGTTCAGTCTTTGGGCATTTTCTGGTAAAAATAGAGCATCACAACTTGCTTTTATACCAACCACAAACTTAAAAATCATGATACAGTAAATTTATCTTACTTTCATACAATTTACTCTTCTGGTCAAATTTAACATAGCAAACATAATCATCCTGACATATCAAACAAATTCTTTTCAAATTCATTAGCTGTCCCAAGGGATAAAGATGAGCACTCTCCTTCTACTCACTATGTTCTTATTGTGTATCATCGTGTTGGAACTAACCCATAGCTGATTGTCCATCTGGTGTTTAGAGGTAATTAATCACAAGAGGGGAGATTAGAGGGTCACCTATGTATTGGTTCTGACTTGATAGACTACAACAATAACGACAACATAACTTTAACTAACTTACATTTGACAGACTTAAGCTTTTTAAGTTTTCAAAGGCTTTAAATCACACAGGAAGAGATTACTAATCTTTCTTCTGGAGAGCAGCTGGTTGATTTGAACCATGCACCTTAGAGTTGGCAGCACAATTCTTACCACTAGGCAACTAGAATTCCCTAGAATCTTATTAGCTCAAAGTAAACAAAATTTCTGAAGAAAGGTTTACTGCTAGTAAACCAGGCAAAACATAACTAAGGTGTTTTAAAAAAAACCCAAACAATAAAAACTCAATATTATAATGGTAAAAAATAAAAGACTCTGGTGAATCTTTGCTACTTCAATACACAGTGTTAAAAAATGAGAAGAGAGTTTATAGGCTCAAAGGAAATAAATAATTATGAACCATATGTCTGACAACAAATTTGTATCCAGAATATAATGGGAAGAATTAAAACAGTAATGAGCAATGTTTCCACAATCTGTTGGGTCACCCTTCTTTGGAATGGGAACAAATATTATTGATTTCACATGCAAGCAAGATTCTACTGAAGATTATCCAAAAATGACTGGAACAGCACATCAGCAGAGAATTGCTAGAACTCCAGGCTGGGTGCAGAAGGGGTCGTGGCACTAGGGATATTGTAGCTGATGTTAGATGGATCTTAGCTGAAAGCAGGGAATACCAGAGAATGTCTATCTGTGTTTCATTGATTATACAAAGGCGTTTGACTGTGTGGATCATAACAAACTGTGGCTGACTCTGAGAAGAATGGGAATCCCAGAACATTTAATTGTGCTAATGTGAAACCTATACTTGAACCAAGAGGCAGACATCAGAACAGAGAAGGGTAACACTACATGGCTCAAAATTGGGAAGGGTGTACACCAGGGATGTGTCCTATCTCCATACCTTTTCAACCTGTATGCAGAGCAGATTATCCGAGAGGTATGCAGAGTAGATTATTTGAGAGGCTGGGCTCTATGAGAAGGGTGGCATCAGGATTGGTGGAAGATCTATTAACATTCTGTTTTATGCAGATGACACAACCCTGCTTGCTGAAACTGAGGAGGACCTGATGCACTTGCTGCGGAGGGTCAAGGACTGCAGCTTTCAGTATGGACTGAGGTTCAATGTCAAGAAGACAAAGATTCTCACCACTGGACCAATTGGTAGCATCAGGATGGATGGCGAAGAGATTGAGATTGTTCACAGCTTCAGTTTGCTCGGCTCCACAGTCAACGCTCTTGGCACCAGCAACCAGGAAATAAAAAAAACTTATTGCGATGGGAAAGTGTGCTGTTAGGGACCTCTCTAAAGTACTCAAGAGCAATGGTGTATCTCTGGAGACTAAGATGCGCCTGACATAGGCCATGGTCTTTAAAATCACTTGTTATGCATCAGAGAGTTGGACAATGACTAGGGAGGATAGAAGGAGAATTGATGCCTTTGAGCAGTGGTGTGGGAGAAGAGTATTGAATATACCATGGACTGCCAAGAAAATAAACAGATTCATCCTGGAGAGGGTTAAACCAGGCTACTCCTTGGAGGCAAGGATTCTGAGGCTTCATCTGACATACTTTACACGTGTTGTAAGGAGGGACGGGTCCTTGGAGAAGGACATCATTCTTGGTAGGGTGGAGGGACAGCGCAAGAGTGGAATACCCTCTATGAGGTGGATTGATTCAGTGACTGGGGTAATTGGGATGGGTGTTTCAGAGGCAGTGCGATTCGCACAAGATAGAGCAGGGTTTAGGTCTGTTGTACATAGGGTCTCTATGAGTCACAAACGACTCAATGGCACATAACAACAACAAAACAACAATGAGCAAAGTAACCAATTTTGAAAAAAAAAGATATTTCAGTAGACATTTCACTAAAGATAATACAGAAATAGTTTTAATAAATATATTCAAAGATGTTTAATGCCACCATAAATTATAGAAATAAGGTTTTAAAACCACTGTGAAGTATGAATTCACACTATCTTAAATAAGTAATCAATCTGTTGGCCTCACATTGGATATGAACTATCATCATTTCTGGTGTGTCAGCATAGATCTGAGTTTTAGTGAATCACATTTCAGCAGTAGAGTGCCAGACTTTAATGTCAAGGTTCTTTATGGATGGAAAGATTTTGGTTAGCAGCAAAGCGTTCAACCATTTCCCATCCCTGAAACTTTTCTTGTTGTGGCTGTTGAGTCAGGACTGACCCATCACTGACCCTACAGCAGGTTTTCAGATTCAATAAATCACACAGGACAGAATTCCCATCCTTCTCATGAAGAGCAGCTGGTGGGTTCAAACCATGTGCCTTTGGGATTGTAATGTAGCTTCTTACCATGAGCCCAAAAGAGCTCCTTTTTTTGTTGTTGGTTGGTTTTTTCTATTCAAATATAATTCATAGTAATCTTATGAACACCTGATCTGAATCTTATCCTATGGTTCTATCCTATGCCATCTTATCTCTGACACACTAGAAGCCACTGCTGAAACTATTGTGTCAATCAATCTCATTGAAGCTCTTTCTCTTCTTCACTGACCCTGTTTCTCTAGGCATTATGTTCCTTTCCAAAGAATTGACTCAACTAGCTGCATGCCAGAAATATTAAAGAAGAAGATTTGCCATTTTTGCCTCTAAAGAATACTCAGACTGAACTTTTTCCAAGACATATTTCTTTTTGGCAGTTCGTGGGATATTCTATACTCTTCTCCAGTAACACAACTTAAAAATTCTTCTTCCACCAGATGCTCTGTTGGAGAAAGAGGGGGCAATCTCCTCCTGTACCAGTCAGATTTGATTTGATGGTACACGTAAAAATAATACAATTAAAAAAATTCTTCTTCTGTCATCCTTTTTTATTGTCTACCTCTTGGATGTATTACAGGAGATTGAGAAGATCATGGCCTTAATCAGACTCACCTTAGTCTTAAAAGTGACATCATTGTTCTTGAGTATTTTGAAGATGTTCCTGACAGAGGACTTGCCCCAAACAATATGTCTCCTGATCTCCTGATTGCTGGATCAAGAGTGTTGATTGTTGATACAAGCAAGATTAAAGTCCACTAGAATAATTTTAATTATACACACACACACACACACACGCACATACACACACACACACACGTGTGTGTGTGTGTGTACTGGTAAATTATAAAAAAAATTGAAACTTTATTCAGTGATGGTTAAAATAAAAATTTGTTCACTCAATTGGATAAGAAAATAATTTCTTAAAATATACAATTCAGAAAAGTTAATTAACTCAGATAGTCTATAGCTTCTGCCAAGAGATGTGAAAACATGATTATGCAAATATTTGTATGACAGCATTATTCATAATAAATTAAATCTAGGCCAAAAACCAAATGTTCATAAATGGATGAAAGTGTAAACATAATATGTTGCATTATACAAAGATTTAATGGAATACACACATGTTCATGAATGGATAAAAGTGTAACCAAAACATACAATTGAATACTCTTCGATAGTATTGTTGTTGTCATCGTTGTGCGTCATCACGACAACCATAACTCATATTAACCTTATGAACAATGACTCTGAAACTTGCTCTATTCTGAACCAACTTCAATATCTGTGATACATCTGACAACATTGTCATAGTCACTGTATAATCCACCTCATCCAGTATAGTCTTCCTCTCTTGGACTGACCGTCTACCCTTCCAAATAAGATATCTTCTCCAAGGACTTGTCCCTCCATTACTCAAAGCATGTGAGATAGATTTTCAAAATCCTTGCCCTCAGTCCAAAGCAAGCCATCAGACTGAAACAGTCAATCCTATCTAATTTCATAAACGCAGATTATACACATAGATCTCAACTGATGGTATATGCATAGGAACCAGATAGATTACCTCTGTGGAAGGAACTTCTGGAGAAGCTCAATATCAGCTGTGAAAACTAGGCCCGGAGCTGATTGTGGAACAGACCACCAACTACTCATATGCAAGTTCAAGCTGAAACTGAGAAAAATTAAACTGAATCCATGAGAACCAAAATATAACTTTGAATCTATCCCACCTGAATTTAGAACCATCTCAAGAATAGGTTTGAGGCCTTAAACACGAATGAACGAAGACCAGATGAATTGGGGGAGGATATCAAAGGTATCATCCAAGAAGAGAGCAAACATTCATTACAAAGACAGAAGAGGAGGAAAAGACCAAAACGGATGTCAGAGGAAACTCTAGGTATTGCACTGGAGCACAGAGAAGCCAAAGCACAAGGAAGAATTCAAGATACTAAAGAGCTGAACAGAAGATTTCAAAAGGCAGCATGGGATGACAAAGTAAAATATTACAATGAAATGTGCAAAGAGTTGGAGTCAGAAAACCAAAAGGGTCGAACTTGCTCAGCATTTCTTAAGCTCAAGGAACTGAAGAACAAAATCAAAACCTGAGATGCTATGATCAGGAATTCTTTAGGCAGAATATTAAATGATCCAGGAGGTATCAAAAGAAAATGGAAAGAATATACTGAGTCATTGTATCAAAAGGAATTGTCAGACACAGAAGAATTTAATGAAACAACATATGAAGAAGAGCCTATGGTGATGAAGGAAAAAGTTCAAGCTGCTTTGAAGGAAATAGCAAAAAAAATAAGGCCCCAGAAATAGACGGCATATTAATTGACATATTTCAGCTAACAGATGCTGCCCTGGATGTGCTCACCAAGTTGTGTCAAGAAATCTGGAGAACAACCACATGATCAACTGACTGGAAGAGATCTATATTTGTTCCCATTCCAAAGAAAGGTAACCCAACAGAGTGTGGAAACTGTGGAACAATATCATTGATTTTACATGCAAGTAAGATTCTGCTGAAGATTATCCAAAAATGACTGGAATAGCACATCTGCAGAGAACTGCCAGAAGTCCAGGCTGGATTTAGAAGGGGTCGTGGTACTAGGGATATTGTAGCTAATGTTAGATGGATATTGGCTGAAAGCAGGGCGTACCAGAGGAATGTGCGATTATGCAAAGGTGTTTGACTGTGTGGATCATAACAAACTGTGGCTGACTATGAGAAGAATGGGAATCCCAGAATACTTGATCGTGCTAATGCGAAACTTATTCTTGAACCAAGATGCAGTCATCAGAACAGAGCAAGGAAACAATGCATGGTTCAAAATTGGGAAGGGCATAAGCCAAGGATGTGTCCTATCTCCATACCTTTTCAACCTGTATGCTGAACAGATCACCCGGAAGGCTGGGCTCTATGAGTAGAAATGTGGCATTAGGATTGGTGGAATATACATAAACAATCTGCGTTATGCAGATGACACGACTCTGCTTGCTGAAACTGAGGAGGACCTGAAGCACTTGCTGCTGAGGGTCAGGGACTGCAGTCTTCAATACGGATTGAGGATCAATGTCAAGAAGACAAAGAGTCTCACCACTGGACCAGTTGGCAGCATCAGGATGGATGGTGAAGAGATTGAGATTGTTCACAGCTTTAGTTTGCTTGGCTCCACAGTCAACACTATTGGCACCAGCATCCAGGAAATTAAAAGACATATTGCCATGGGAAAGTCTGCTGTGAGGACCCTCTCTAAAGTACTCAAGAGCAACGGTGTGTCTCTGGAGACAAAGGTGCATCTGGTACAGGTCATGGTCTTTGCAATCACTTGTTATCCATCAGAGAGCTGGACAATGACCAAGGAGTATAGAAGGAGAATTGATGCTTTTGAGCTTTGGTGTTGGAGAAGAGTGCTGAAGGTGTCATGGACTGCTAAGAGAACAAACAGATTCATCCTGGAAAGGATTAAACCAGGTGGCTCCTTGGAAGCAAGGATTCTGAGGCTTCGTCTGACATACTTTGCTCATGTTGTAAGGAGAGACAGGTCCTTGGAGAGGGACATCATCCTTGGGAGGGTGGATTGATTCGGTGACTAGGGCAATAGGGATGAGTATGTTGGAGGCAATGAGATTGGCACGGGACAGAGCAGCGTTTAGAGCTATTGTACATAGAATCGCTCTGAGTTGCAAGTGACTCGAAGGGGCACATAATAACAAAACTTCTGATTTCATGAATTGTCTTATCTTCATCAGGTTGTGTTTGGGTCAACTCATCCCCAGTCATCTGTGACTTGGTTCAATGGGCATCAGCCACAAATTCCAGAGTCCACTTTTATCCCTGTATCCCATATCTGTTGGTCCTATAACTCAGCCATTGTCTTCACATGGGGCCAAGACAACAAGTCAGGGATCCTCATGACCTCTTGGTCCTCAAGTAAACTTCCCTGCATGCTATTTCTACAGCGCTGAAAGAACACATTCAAGCTCAACCTAGTTCTCTCTTACATTCCTCCCACCTCCATCCCTATGCATCGTCTTCCTCAAGTAAGCATACATGCCAACTCTCTCCACTCTCCAGTCCTAAAAGTAGGTGCTGATGAACACCACCCTTATTCTGCCTCAGAAGCCAAACAGTTTAAGTTTTAAGAAGGCAGTTTTTTTTTAAAAAAAAGGATGACAGTCTTTTCATATAAAAAGAGCAAAGTCCATATGTGGACAGCTGTATTTGACTTTTACCAACTTCACAAATGGGGACTGTCTTTTTCAAGAGTATCAATAACACAATACCAATTTCTATGAAGTCGGATATTTCCAACATGATCACATATTAGGACACAAAGCAATCTTCAACAAATTAAAAAAGATTTAAATAATACAAAATATCTTCTCAGACCAAAAAAAGTAGAAGTTAACCATAAGAGGAAAAGCTTTAAAATGACCACTGTGGAAGCTAAATAAAACTCTACCAGAACATGATTTGGTTATAGAAGAAATAAAGAATTAAATTTTAAAAAATCTTCAAAACAAATGATAATGAAAACATAACATGCCAAAACCTCTGGAGCAAACTAAAGCCAGCCTCAGGGGGCAGTTCATAGCAATAGGCAAAGAAAAATAAAGAAAGAAGCAAAATGAATGATCCAATTCATATCTTTATCAAATAGAAAAAGAACAGCAATCTAACCCCACAGCTTCTAGAATAAAGGAAATTATAAGGGCAAGAGCTGAAATCAATGAGATATAAAACAGAAAAATAATCGGAGTAAAAAACAAAGCCAGGGTCTGTTTTGTTGTGTTTTTTTTAAATGGTCAATAAAATAAACAAACCATTGGTAAACTTAACAAAAGAAGAAAAAATAAGGAGAAGAGACAAATAACTTGATTAAGGAATTATAGAGGTGACATCACAACATAGCTAAAGGAAATTAAACCTGTAATACCAGAATATATAAAAAGGTATACTCTGATAAACCTAAAAGAAATGGACAAATTCCTCGAAATTCATGCCCCACCCAGATTGACACAGACAGATGTAAAACATTTGAACTACCCATTACAAAAGAAGAAGAAATTGAGTAGGTCATAAAAAAAACTTCCCTATAAAAAAAGTCCTGGGCCAGATGACTTCACAGCTGAATTCTACCAAACATTCAGAGAAGATTTATTATCAATTCTACTTCACTTATTTATAAAAGAAAATAATAAAAGAAGGAAAACTCTCAAAGACATTCTATGAAGAGAACATAACTCTAATACCAAAACTAAGCAAGGATATTATCAGTATCTCTCATAAACATAGATGCAAAAATTATTTACAGAATCTTATCCAATAGAATCCAACAGTACAACAAAAAATAAAATTTGTCATGACCAAATGGTCTTCATAACAGGTATGCAAGGTTCAACATAAGAAAAGCAATCAATGTAATTCATCCCATTAACAAAGCAAATAACAAGATTCTTATGATCCTAGCATTTGGCAAAATCCTACACCCCTTCCTGATAAAGACACTCAGCAAAATTGAAAGAAAAGGGAATTTCTCAACATAGTGAAAAGTAAGATGCAAAACCAAGAGCCAACATCATTCTCAATGGAGAAAGACTAAAAGCATTTTCCTTGTGAACAGAGACCAGACAAGGATGCCCACTATTACCACTTCTATTCAATATTTTATTGGAAATACTTGTTAGGGCAATATGACAAGAGAAATCAATAAAAGGCATCCAGATTGATAAAGAGATTGTTAAACCGTCATTATATGCACATGATATGATAGTGTACACAGAAAAATCCCAAGGTCTCGCAAGAGCAACAACAAAAAATTAGAACTAGTAGATCAATTTAATGGGGTAATAGAGTACAATATCAATATCCAGAAATCAGCATGATTCCTCTACACTAACTATGAGAACGCAGAGACCAAAACCAACTAAAAAACCCAAAAAGCAATACCATTTACAATAGCCAACCACAATTTGAGATACATGGGAGTGAACCTACCGAGAGATACTAAAGACTTATACAAAGAAAACTACAGAACATTTCTGGGAGACACAGTAAATAGATATAAATAAATAGATAAATGTCCCCTACTCATGAATAGGAAGACGCAATATTGTGAAAATGTCAATCCCACCAAAACCAATCTTCATGCTCTACAATCTCAATATAGATATCAAATTCATTTTTCAAGGAAATCAAGAGGCCAGACTAAGCAAAATTTCTGAAAAACAAAAATGAAGTGAGAGGTATATCATTCCCAGACCTCGAAGCATACTACACAACAATAGTAACCAAAAAAAGTGTGGTACTGATATAAGGACAGGCACATAGAACAATGTAACAAATTGAAAACCAAGATATGGATCTCTCTATCTATGGTCAACTGATATTTGATAAGGAAATAAAACCTATCAAATGGGGAAATGACAACCTCTACCACCAGTGTTTTTGGGAAAACTGACCTGCAAAAAGCTGAAAAAGATATACACCTCACACCATATACAAAAATCAACTCAACATGCATCAGAGATCTGAGAGAAAACCCAAACCATAAAGTTCATGAGACACAAACTGGGAACACATTTAACAGGTCTCTGGAAACTCTATGAACTTTGATAAATGTCAGTGGTTGTAGAGGGGCTGCAGGCCTTTTGATCATGGGATCACTATGAGTCCTGCTCAACTTGAAGGCAATCAACAACAACAACTGTCTATTGTATAAAGAATCTGCTAAATATAGCCAGGAATGCACAATCTGGAGAGGACAAAATTGATGAATGGCACTTTCTAAAGATTAAATCTCTGGGTTTGTCAAAAACTTTTCACAACAGGGTGAAAAGGAAACCTACTGACTGTGAAAAAATCATTTTGCAAAACGATTTCAGACAAGGTTCTCATAATAAAAGTTTACAGAATACTCTTGGGCATCCAGGAGGAAAAAAAAAACAACAACCCACTGATGACTCAATTACAAAATGGGCAAAATACATGGAATGCCTTTGCACAGTGGAAGACATTCAGATGGTCATGAAACACGTGAAGAAATGCTCAAAATCACTGATAATAATAGAGATGCAGGTAAAAAGCACAAGGAGTTACCATATCACCCCAGAAGCTATGGTAAAGTTTAGGACAGCAAGCATTAAATGCTGTAGAGGATGTGTAGAGGTGGAACTCTCATGCGTTGCTGGTGGAACTCTAAAAGTCACAGTCACTCTGGAAGGCAGTTTGGAATTTCCTCAAAAAGTTGAACATAGAGACTCCTTATGACTCAGCTATTCCACTACTAGGAACATATCTTAAGTAAAATAGAACTTAGACACCAATAGAGATCTATACAACAATGTTCAAAGTAACCTTATTCACCATTGCAAGGACATGGAACAGCCTAATATTTAATCACAATTTAATAGACTGAAAAATTGTAGTTACATTCACCCAATGAAATACTATGCATTACTCAGGAGCAACAATTTTGAAAAATACTATATAACTTGGTACTTTAATCAAGGATGCTTTAGACATAATATTAAATAAATCAGGAAGTATTGAAAGACAATGGAAAGAATATATTGAGTCACTGCATTGAAAAGAACTGGCAGACACAGAAGAATTTAATAAAACAACACATGAGCAAGGGCTGATGGTGATTAAGTCAAGCTGCTTTGAAGGAAATAGCAAAAAATAAGGCCCCAGGAATACCAACTGACATATTTCAGCTAACAGATGTTGCCTTGGATGTGCTCACCAAGTTGTGCCAAGAAATCTGGAGAACAACCACTTGGCCAA
>NW_006399887.1:8557284-8563316 GCF_000299155.1 Elephantulus edwardii | reverse complement strand
TTAGACCAAGAGGCAGTTGTCAGAACAGAGTAAGGAAACACTGCTTTGATCAATATTGGGAAGGTTGTATGCCAGGGATGTGACCTGTCTCCATACCTTTTCAACCTGTATGCTGAACAGAATATCTGGGAAGTTGGGCTGTATGAGGAGAAATGTGGCATCAGGAATGGTGAAAGAACTATCAACAATCTGTGTTATGCAGATGACACAACCCTGCTTGCTGAAACTGAGGAGGACCTGAAGCGCTTGCTGCAGATGATCAAGGATTGCAGCCTTCAATATGAATTGAGGCTCAATATCAAGAAGACAAAGGTTCTCACCACTGGACCAATTGGCAGCATCAGGTGGATAGTGAAGAGATTAAGACTGTTCACAGCTTTAGTTTGCTTGGCTCCACAGTCAAAACTCTTGGTGCCAGCAGCCAGGAAATTAAAAGACACATGCGATGGGGAAAGTCTGTTGTTATGAACCTCTCCAATGTACTGAAGAGCAATGGTGTCACTCTAGAGACTAAGGTATGTCTGATATAGCCTATGGTCTTTGCAATCACTTGTTGTGGGTCAGAGAGTTGGACAGTGACTAGGGCAGATAGAAGGAAAATTGATGCCTTTGAACTGTGGTGCTGGAGAAGAGTATTGAGTATACCATGGACTGCTAGGAAAACAAACAGATTCATCCTGGAGAAGGTTAAACCAGAGTGTTCCTTGGAGGCAAGGATTCTGAGACTTAGTCTGAAATACTTTGGACATGTTGTAAGGAGGGACTGGTCCTTGGAGAGGGACATAGTGCTTGGGAGGGACAGCGCAGGAGGGAAAGTCCCCCCTATAAGGTAGATTGATTCAGGTGCTGGGGTAATCGGGATGGGTGTGTCAGAGACCGTACGATTGGCACAGGACAAAGCTGACTGTAGGGTTTTTGTACATAGGGTCGCTATGAGTTGCAAGTGACTCAAAGGCACAGAACAACAACAAAAAACAACTGTATAACTTCGGAGACACTGAAAAGTATTATGCTGAGTGAACTAACTCAGGCTCATAAGGGTAAATATTGCATAAGACTATTATTTTAAAAATAGAAAGATAAGTAGTAAAACATGTATGGGGACCCAAGGAAGAGAGGGGTTGATTGCAGAGGGGTGAGGATTTCTAGGGACAAAACCACAGGTTTGCACAGTTTGGTGAATGGAGGGAGAGGGTGAAGGAAACGGTAAGAATTCTGCAAGGACCAGTAAAGACAGGGTCCAGTCGTGATGAATTTTTTAAAACATAATGCATGAGAATGATTGTGTGAAGCATAATATGAGTGAAGAATAGTGTGACACACAATGTATATATGAACTTTATAAGCAAACCAATATAAAATAAAAATTAAATACATAAATAAATTGCATTTACAGATAATATATGAACAAATGAGATTGTATTCTAAAAAAATTTTATTTATAAAATAAAAATAAATAAAAAATGAGTCTACAAATACATCCAAATGCAAATCTACTTGGAGTACTGTGTGGGATTTATCCAGTTTGGACTGGATTGTGCTTCTGGTTGCAGATGTTAAATGTTTCCAAGTTGAACAAGGGGTTCTTCAGCAAAAGGAATATATGCTTGTCCCTTTGGAGCATAGGTTCTGTAGGGATTGATAAGTCAGATGCTAGCATTCTAAAACAGGGATATTAAGGCACATAGTATACAGTAGCTGGCTTACAAACTTTCATAAATATAACTGTTAGTAAGATGATTCTGTTGTTGTTGCTGTTGTTATTATATGTTGTCAAGTTGCTTGCGACTCATAGTGACCCGATGTACAACAGCCCTAAACTCTGCTCTGTCCTTTGCCAATCTCACTGTCTCTGACACATCCACCTCAATTACCCCAGTCACTGAATCAATCCACCTGATAGAGGGTCTTCCCCTTCTGCGCTGTCCGTCCACCCTCCCAAGCATGAAGTCCCTCTCCAAGGACTTGTCCCTCTTTCCAACATGTCCAAAGTATGTCAGATGAAGCCTCAGAGTCCTTGCCTCCAAGGAGCAGCCTGGTTTAACCCTTTCCAGGATGAATATGTTTTCTTAGCAGTTCATGATACACTCAATACTCTTCTCCAGCACCACAGCTCAAAGGCATCAGTTCTCCTTCTATACTCCCTAGTCATGTCCAACTTTTTGACGCATAACTAGTGATTGCAAAGATCATGGCCTGTATCAGACATACCTTAGTCTCTAGAGAAACACCATTGCTCTTCAGTACTTTGGAGAGGTCCCTAACAATAGATTTTCCCATTGCATGCATCTTTTAATTTCCTGGCTGCTAATGCCTAGAGTGTTGACTGTGGAGCCAAGCAGACTAAAGCTATGAACAATCTCAATCTCTTCACCATCCATCCTGATACTGCCAATTGGTCCAGTGGTGAGACTTTGTCTTCTTGATATTGAGCCTCAATCCATATTGAAGGCTGCATTCCTTGACCATCTGCAGCAGGCACTTCAGGTTCTCCTCATTTTCAGCAAGCAGGGTTGTGTCATCTGCATAACACAGATTGTTGATAGATCTCCCACCAATCCTGATGCCATATTTCTCCTCATAGAGCCCAGCCTCCCAGATAATCTGTTCAGCATACAGGTTGAAAAAGTATGGAGATAGGACACATCCCTGGCATACACCCTTCCCAATTTTGAACCATGAAGTGTTTCCTTACTCTGTTCTGACAACTGCCTCTTGGTCCAAGTATTGGTTTCTCATTAGCATGATCAAGTGTTCTGGGATTCCCATTCTTCTCAGAAGAAGCCACAGTTTGTTATGATCCACACAGTCAAGCTCCTTCTCATAATCAATGAAATACAGATAGCAAAACCCCACAATATAAATGAATGTGATATATTTTTATTATCTCTGCATGAATTCCATTTCTACTCTCAATATTTTAAAGTTTTTGCATGCTTCTTTATTTCTTGATAACTTTATCATTTAGTCATCTATATTGACTTGTTCTCAAATACACTGAGGTTTTCTGTCCTGTATTCCAGTTAGAAAATATCTTTATTGATCTTTGTTGGGGGATGTTAGGGACGAAGGGAGGGCCTTTGGCCAGAACAGATAGCCTAGCTCCAGATAAGTGCAAACCTACAACGTCCTTTAATAAGGGGTAGAGAAATTTCTCCTGTGTTCATCCGTACCAGCTTGAGAAAGCTCACCACCCGGAAAGGTGTTTGCCACATCTGTTGAGCGTGGAGTAGTCTGCACAAGGCTGAGTTTGACCTATCCAATCCACATGTCCGATATCAGCAAGCCCACCCTATCTAGTCTTCCTATTTACTTGCTAGTATATAAGTCTGCTGCAGTCCCCAGTAGAGTTGAGCTGGATCGAATCTCTGAATGGTCCTGGAGTGTTGTGTCTCAGTCATGCTTACTTCCATCAGGGTGTTGCTGTATGTTGCTGGCAAACGGACAGCGACAGATGTTAGTTGGTGATGTTAAATTTTTTGACAAGGACAGAAAAAAAAATCGCATTAAGCTGAAGAGGAAGGTAATATTTTCTATTTGAGATAGAAAATCAATATGGAAGAAATCAATACTTGTTCTTTTAAGGACACCTCAGAATAAACTACTCTCTTATTCCTGATTTCTCTAAAGCTGATAGCCACACAGAGGAGGGAATGGTAAATAGCTTAATGTTGATTCCAAGAAGTATTCCATTGCTTCATTTAAATCAATGTCTTTTTAATAATTACAAACAATGTTAAAAAATCATTTTTAAACTTAATAACAACCCTTTTGTAGATTCATTCCGTTTTATTCTTAAATAATTCTCTGCTTAATTTTTATTAAAAGAATAATTACCAAAAGGCAATGATAAAAATATTTGTATCTTTCTTCTTCCTGAAATAACTCTGCTTTGCTCTATTTTACTGTACTTTCATTATTGTTAAGATTCTGAGGTAAGTTTTACTCTCAGTGTAATCACTGAAAAATGTGGATGTCCAATAAGAAAATATAAAGTAAAATAATTATTTCATTTCCATCTAATTAGCTCAAATATGGCCATTATGCATTTCTGATTATGTCCAGAATATCTGGTCATTAGCTCAATTGTTTTAAGGTAAATGAGGGAAACTACTGGGTTATTTTTATCTGTAAGACATTTAACTTAATACGTATTTACCTAATTGACCTAAATAAAGGGCTTAGTTCTAACAAAAATTAGAGAATGCTTTGTGGTTTTGCTTGGTAAAAAGAAAATATACAATCAAAATAATATATTATTATATCTTGAAGAAAGCCAACAAACACATTTAAGTTTTACTTATGTAGTTAGCAAATCACTTGATAATAAATGAGTATCATTCAGTTTGAGGGTTGTCAATTGATTTAACTCCCTACTTTTAGACTAGGGAGTTTTGATGGCCTAGTGGCAAGAAGCTGCACTTCAATTACCAAGGCACATGGTTCAAGGCCACCAGCTGCTTCATGAGAGAAGAATGGGCAAACTCCTCCCATGTGATTAGCTGCCTCTAATAACCTGCCAGAAGGTCAGTTACAAATTTGTTCTAACTCTATGGTACACAACAACACAACAACCTTTAAAGTAGAAAAAACAGATATGGCAACCCTCACATTTGGAACACAAAGGAGAAAAGGAACAGTTGTAAGCAGAAACTAATGCTTGGAATATGAAATGTGAGAAGCATGAAGGTAGCAAACTGGGCATTATTCAGAAGGAAATGGAGCTTCATAAATATTGATATATTAGGTATTGGAGAAAAATAATGGATTAACATGATACATTTTGACAATAATGTAATCTACTACACCAGAGATGAAAAGGTGAGAAAAAAATAGGGTCACTTCCACAGTTAAAAAAGTCATTTCTAGATCCATCTTCAAATACAGTGTTGTGATTGACAGGATAATAACCATACACATACAAAGAAGATCTGTTAATACCTTGACCATTCAAATTTATTCACAAATAACCACAGACAAAGAAGAAGAAACAAATGATTTCTACCAACTTTTGTAGTCAGAAATCTATTGAACATGTAACCAATATGCATTAATAATAATGGGTGACTAGAATGCAAAAGGTGGGAATCAGGAAGAAGGATCAGTAGTCAGAAAACATGGATAGAGTGATAGAATTATGCACAATCAATGGTTTATTCATAAAAATACCTCTTATAAGAAACATAAACATAAGCTGTACATATGGACTTCCCCAAATGGTATGCACAGGAATAAGACAGATTACATCTGTGGAAGGAATCATTGGAGAAGTCAGTGTTGGCAGTGAAAACTAGGCCAGGTGCTGATTTTGAACAGACCATCGACTACTCATATGAAAGTACAAATTAAAGCTAAACACAGGCAAATCAAATCCTCAGCAATCAAAATTTCATCTTGATTCTACCCCCCTGAATTTAAAAACCACCTCAGAACAGATTTGAAGCTTTGAATACTAATGAGTGAAGACTAGATGAGCTGTGGGAAGATAACAAGAATATCATCCATGAAGAATGCAAAAGATAATTACAATGATACAACCTCTCTGGAAGCTAGTTTGACATTCCCTGAAAAAGTTGAACATAGAAATTGCATAGGACCCAGCTATTACACTACTTGGAAAGTACCCTGAGAAAATGAGAACTGAGGTGCAAAACAGACTTGTACACCAGTGTTCATAGCAGCATTATTCACCATTGCAAGAACATGGAAACAGCCCAAATGTCCAATCACAATCGAATAGATTGAGAAATTATGGTACATAAAATACGACGCAGTACGCTGGAGCAATAATTTTGCAATGCACTACTTAATGTGGGAGGGACTAGAAAACATTTAGCAAATTAACTCAGTCCCATAAGGACAAGTACTGTATAAAACTATTATTGTAGAAAGTGTACTAGGATCCAAGGAGGAGATGGGGGGAGCAGAGGGGTGAGGATAGGGTGGGTGGTCAATCATAGGGTCATACAATTTTTTGAATGGGGGGAGGGGTGAGTAAAAGAAATGGAAAAAATCCAGTTTGAAAATATATA
>NW_006399887.1:8555572-8556364 GCF_000299155.1 Elephantulus edwardii | reverse complement strand
GGACAGAGAGTGGGGTGGAGCTCCCCGATTAAAACAAGCGTGGAAGGAGGAGTGGCATCCACTTCCATAATAGCTTGCCTCTGGAAACCCTATGAACCTGGAGAGAGTATGAAAGGTACCCAAGCGTTGAGGACTCTCCTTCGTAGGGTCACTATGAGTCGCCTGCGACTCTACGGCACTTAACAACAACAACAAGAAGTAGCCATTCTGGGAGAGAAAGGAAAGGGCTCTGTAGTCCCAATAAAGACAAAAGAAAGTACTTCAATGAAATGTGTAAGAAGCTGGAGTCAGAAAATAAAATGGGCTGAACTTGCTCTGTATTTCTTAAGAGAATTAAAGAACAAATTCAAGCGGTGAATTGAAATACTTAAGGTTACTATGGGCAGCATATTGAATGATGACAGAAAGCATTAAAATAATATGAAAGGAGTACATAGAGTCACTGTACTAAAACAAAAAATGGTTGACAGGAAGTAATCCATGAAACAATATATGATCAAGAGACAACTGTGATTAAGGATAAAGTTCAGGCTGCTCTGAAGGAGTTAGAAAATAAAAATAATAAGGTCCCAGGAATTGATGGCATACCAATTGACATATTTCAACAAGCAAATGCTGCCCTGGATGTGTTCACCAAGTTTTGCCAAGAAATCTGGAGGGCAATTACCTGGCTAGCTGACTGCAAGAGATCCACATTTATTCCTATTCCATAAAAAGGTCACCAAACAGAGTGTGGAAATTATTGAAAAGCACTAATATCACATACAAACAAAATCTTGCTGAGCATTATGC
>NW_006399887.1:8552086-8553187 GCF_000299155.1 Elephantulus edwardii | reverse complement strand
AAAAAGAAACAATGATGTCAGTCTAGAGACTAAGGTGCACCTGATTCAGGCCATTATCTTCACAATTGCTTGCTATACATCAGAGAGCTGGACAATGATTGAGGATGACAGTAGAATCAGTGTCTTTGAGTTATGGTGCTGGTGAAGAGTCTTGAGCATATTATGGAATTCCAAGAAAGATAAGTCTGGCTTGTAAAGGGTGAAACCAAGTTTCTCCTTTGAGGTTAGGATTTTTAAGCTCCTTCTCACATACTTTGGGCATATGGCCAGGAGGGACCAGTCCTTAAAGCAAGACATCATTCTTGGAAGGGTGGAGGGCTAACACAGGAGAGGAAGACTCTGGATTAGATGGATTGATGCAGTAATTGGGGTAATGAGTGTAGGTGTGTTGGAGTCAGTGAGATTAGCTTAGAATAGGGCTTGCTTCAGAGCTGTTGAACGTAGGGTTGCTATTCATTGTAGGCAACTCAAAGGGAACAACAGCACTTTTAATTTAGCAGATAACACTTTAGAAAGCATGTATACAGATACTCCTATTTTATAATTTTGAAAAGATCAAGTCATAAATAATACATATTATAGTATAATCCTAATTTCATAGCAGAGAGAAGTGTGGAATCTAAAAGTCTTATCCAATCTTACAGAACCTGTAAGCAACAAAGCAATTATATAGCTATAAAACTAAAGATTTTATTAAAAATTTTAATATTTCTTTCTTGCTCCATCTACTTTGTACATTTGGTCGTGTACAAAATATATACCTTGAGAAAAACCCTGCATGCTAAAACTGAGGAGGACCAGAAGCACTTGCTGCATTGTCAAAGACTGCAGCCTTAACTATGGATTGAAGCTCAACATCAAGAAAACAAAAATTCTCAACACCGGGTTGATTGGCAGCATCATAATGAAGGCTGAAGAAATTAAGATTGTTAACAGCTTCAATTTTCTTGGCTCTACAATCAACGCTCTTGGCACCAGCAGTCAGGAAATTAAAAGACAAATTGCATTGGGAAAGTCTGCTGTCAGAGACCTCTCCAAAGTACTGAAGATCAATGATGTCAGTCTGGAGACTAAGGTGTGCCTGATACAGGTCATGGTCTT
>NW_006399887.1:8548374-8550375 GCF_000299155.1 Elephantulus edwardii | reverse complement strand
CAACAACTCCCTGAAGATGAACAAGACTAAATTTTTTTTCTTATATACTGTGCAAAGCAAGGTGCTAAGAGAATTTAAGAAGAAGCTAAAATATATAGATGTGAGCTGGGACCTGACAAGACAGGGTAATGATAAACATAATTCAATGGGAATTAAGTGTATAAAGCACAATGTATAAGAATGATTCTATTGTTGTTGTACATAGGGTTTTCAAAGGCCTGCTATTTCAGAATTGGATGGTCAGTCCTTCTTCCTAGTCTGTCTAAATATAAATGCTCAGATTTAGAACAGTATCTAACAGACAAGAGCAGATGAAAGATATTTCCCCAATTGTTGAAATAACCAATAGTTTCAGTGTTGGCCCCGCCCTTGACGTGTGTGTCTTGAACCACCCATTTCCCTGCTCCATCAGTGTTCGCTTGTACTTCCCTGTTATCGTTTTAACACCTATCTCTTGCTAGCCAGCCCTTGATATGATAGCTTATATATCAAGCTTTCTGGGCTTCTGTGATTCCAATGCTTCAAGCTACTGCCAGTTTCTTATGCTGTGTCCCGTGTCTCTTGAATTTAGGGAACTGTAAGTCCAAATGCAAAGTACTAATTAATGTTAGGGAAGTCTTCCTATCTCAGATGGTTCTGAGGAAAAGTCCATCACATTGAATTTCTGTTCTAGTTTGACTTCTTGTGGCTTAAGTCCTCTTCTCTTCCATTTGGCACTCTGTAGTCACAATGAAATGATTTCCCAAGGGAGGTTGATGTGTCCTGTAGATCTGGTATACAATGTTGTTTGTTTGGCCCCAAGGGCCTGTGGACCTCGGGCTCTAAAGAATTGTAGGCCCCATTTTGATCCGTAGGATTCTGGGAGTGGTGCTTGTACCTGTTTGGTAGAGTGGAAGCTGAGTCCCCACCTCCTGTGCTTTATTTCCCCTCATGAATCTCATTCCCTTCTGCACTGTATCTGCCTCCTGGCACTGCCCCAAAGAATTGCAGGTTCCACCTTGATCCACATGTGTTAGATAGATCTTGGCTGAAAGCAGGGAGTACCACAGGAATGTCTATCTGTTTCATTGACTATGCAAAGGCATTTGCATTTGTGAACACCAACTGGGGCTAACTCTGAGAAGAATAGGAATCCCAGGACATTTGACCATGCTTTTGTAAAACTTATACTTGGATGAGGAGGCAGTTATCAGAACTAAGCCAGGAAACACTGCATGATTCAAAATTGGGAAAGGTATGCACAAGGGATGCGTCATACCTTTTCAATCAATATGCAGAACAGATCATCTGGGAGGATGGACTCTCTGAGGAGAAAAGTGGCATTAGGATTGGAGGAAGACTCATCAAGAATCTATGTTATGCAGATGGCACAACCCTGCTTGCTGAAACTGAGGAGGACCTGAAGCACTTGCTGCAGAAGGTCAAGGACTGCAACCTGCAATATTGGTTGAAACTCATTATCAAGAAAACAAAGATTCTCACCACTGGGCTGATTGGCAGCATTGTGCTAGATGGCGAAGAGCTTGAGATTGTAGATAGCTTTAATTCACTAGACTCCACAATCAACTCTCTTGGGACAAGCAGTCAGGAAATGAAAAAAACATATTGTGTTGAGAAAGTCTGTTATGAAACCTTTCCAAAGTACTGAAGAGCAATGATGTCAGTCTGGAGACTAAGGTGCACCTGATACAGGCCATAGTCTTTGCAATCATTTGCTATACATTAATGAGCTGGACAATGACTAGCGAGGATAGATGAAAAATTGATGCCTTTGAGTTGTGGTGCTGGAGAAAAGTGTTGAATATATTATGGATTGCTAATAGAAAGAACAATTTCATCCTGGAGAAGATTAAAGAAGGCTGCTCCTTAGTGGCAAAGATTCTGAAACTTTGTCTGACATACTTTCGACATGTTACAAGGAGGGACCTGTCCTTGGAGAGGGGTGTCTTGTTTAGGAGGCTGAGAAAGACCCTCTATGAGACAGATTGATTCAGTGACTGG
>NW_006399887.1:8546245-8548039 GCF_000299155.1 Elephantulus edwardii | reverse complement strand
ACAACAAAGGAATGATTGTATGAAACCTAATGTGAATGAAGGAAAGTGTGAGACACAATGTATACAAATGTTGTATGGAAACCAACATAAAAGATTTTTTTTTAAAAAGTCTGAATAGTAATATTTAAAATTTACACTTGAAGACATGCAGTGAATAATATTTGAAGATCTATGATTCTGGATTATTTACTTTACTAAAGGGAAGTACTTAATTGCACAACAAGAAAATAGTTTATAGTTGAGAATTTATATATAGTTTAAAAAGTGAATAACTTCTTTCCCTTGTTCATGTAATCTGTAAATACTATCAGTATTTGACACTTTTGTATAAATTTTAAAAAGTTATTTCTTCTGGACAGAGGAGTAACAGAATGAACCAATTAGAAAAGACAGCTGATTGGGCAAATTAATTAGAAAATTAGAAGGAAAGATTTAAAATATACCAGAATTGAATTAGATAAAAATTGTTCTGTTCAGAAAGGAATACTAGTGTCCTAGTGGATAAAGATTTATGCTATCAAGTCAAAGATAAGTGGTTCAAATCCACCAGCTACTCTGCAGGTGATATATGGGCAGTCCCCTACTGTGTGATTTATAGCCTCATCTGGTTGGACAGATTAATTAGAAAGTTAGGAAGAAAGATTTCAGAAGCATCAGAGCAGAATTTAAAAATATCTTCAAAAGGTGCTCTGATGTTGAGTTCTATTATATATAGAAAGTTTAGAATTTTCAACCTCCAGTTGATAAACTGAAAAAGTGTATAATGATCTACTCTTGTAAACTAAGGTCATTGCCATCCACTTCCAATTTATACTGATAATCTGTCAGTTTCTAAGGCTTTGACCTTTAAGAGAATATATTATCGCCCATTGTTTGCCTTCAAAGCCTCTTTTTGTGTTCTAGTTTTTATCTGCCAATCTTTTGGTTTGTTGTTGTGTACAGTCCAGTAAGAACCAATCCATAACTGACCCTCTCCAGATAGTTTTGAGAGACAGTTAATTACAGGAGAGAATATTGCTCATCCTTCTCTGAGATTCAAAGCACATTCAAAGCATATGCCTTTGATACTGTAACACGACTTCTTGTCACTATGCCACCAGAACTTACCCACAAATCTATTGCTTGTTAATGTTGTTTTTAGATACAATCAAGTATGACTCATAGAGATCCTATGAACAAAAGATCTGAACCCAGTTCTATCTTGTGCCCTCCTCACATTTCCTGACAGACAAGAGGTTATTGAGGCAGTCACAGTGTCAGTTCACCTAGTTGAGTGTCTTCCTTTCCTTCACCAATCCTCCATCCTTGCCAGCATCATGTCCTTCTCCAAGGATAACCCCTCCTAGCAACATGACCAAAGTATGTGAGGTGAAGCCTCATCATACTTGCCTCCAAACAGCACTTTGGCTGGGCCCTTTCCAAGACATATCTGTTGGTTCTTTATGTCATCCATTGGATGTTCAGTGCTTTTCTCCAATGCCATTACTCAAAAACCTCGATTTTTTCCCTGTTATCCTTATTCATTGTCCAGATCTTCAATGCATAGCAAGTAATCAGAAAGATCATGGCCTGAATCAGATGCTCCTTAGCCCCCAAACTAGAGGTCCCTAACTGCATATTTTCCCAGTGCAATAGGTCTCCTTATTTCCTGAATGTTGCTACCAACGGTGTTGTTTGTGGATAAAAGCAAAATAAAGAGGTTGACAGTTTCAATTTTCCCTCCACCCATCATGACATAGCCTATCAGAATCTTTGTTTTCCTGATATCAATATGCAATCCTTCCTGAAGTCTGC
>NW_006399887.1:8528270-8538045 GCF_000299155.1 Elephantulus edwardii | reverse complement strand
AATCCAGTTAATAGTTATGCGGTCTCAATACCATTACTTAGAGACAGAAGAAGAAATCACTAATGATTGAGCTAGGGTGCAGAAGAAGAGGGGAATGAGGGCCTCCAATTTGTAACCAATATGCCATTTTAAAATGTATAAGCCTCTAGAGCAGTAAACTGAAAGTGGTGGGGGAAGGGGGAAAAGAGCCCCCACCCAAACATCAGCCAATCCTGCATCGCCCTGTTTTCGCGCCCTTCCTTTGAACCAGCCAATCCTGTTTCACCCTGTTTTCGTGGGCTTTCCCCTTTAAATAGGCAGGATAGCCCAGAATCGGGGCCGCGCCATTTTCCCTGCTCTATGAGCACGGTTTGAGCGAGGCCCTGATTCGAATCTGAAATAAATTCCCTCTTGCCCTTGCATCGGTGTCGGCTCCTTGGTGACTTGGGGGGAAACTGGATTTGGGACACAACTCTATCCCATCATTTACATGTGTTTCAGTGACTATGCAAAGGACATTGACTGTGAGGATCCTAATAATGGAAATTCCAGAAAACTTAATTATGCTCATGTGAAATCTATATATAGAACAAGAAACAATCATTCAAAAAGAATAAAGGGGTACTGCATTGTTTAAAATCAGGGTAAGTCTGTGCCAGATTTTATCCTTTCTGTTTATCTACTCAATCTGTATGATGAACAAATAATCTGAGAACATGAACTGTCAAAAAGAAAGTACCATCAGGTTTGGATGAATACTCATCAACAACCTGCATTATACAGATGATACAACCTTGTTTTAAAGGGAAGACAATTAGAAAATTTTACTGATCAAGTTCAAACACTATAGGCGTCAATTTGTGTTACTGAACGCAAGGGGTTCTTTTAATAATCAGTTGCCAATAAGACAAAGGGACTGCAATATCCATAAATGCATTTTATTACACAGATCTGAGAGTCAGTGAGTCATCTCTAAGGCTGCCTCCCTGTCTGGGAGTGGTCATGGCCTTATATAGTTGGGTGAGACTCCAGCTCATTTAACAGTGCTCTTTTGTCAGTAAAAAAAGGTAATTTCTACATCTGGAAAGGACAGTTTCCATCTATGCATCAGTAATTCAGGAAGGCCCCAGTTCTCCTCCTGGTAAATAGGCAGATTAGGATGCAGTTTACATATGACTGGGAAACCAGCTTCACCAGCATCTAGGATGGATGCATTTCCTCTTCTGGTAAACAGACAGATTAAATACTCTACATGACTAAAGAGAGGAAACAGAGAATTCCGAGGCTAAGGAACTAGTTTTGCAGTCTGAAGAAAAATAACTGTAGTTTTATAACTGATACCCATATAAAGAATTCTGAACTTATTAATACCACTTTATAATTGATACCTATATAGAGAATTCTGAACTTAATTATGCTTAATTATACCACCCTATCATGTGGGTTATATATGTGTTAGAGGAAAACCATTGGAGGAGTTGCAACAGTTTTATAATGGCCCACTGTCTAAAAAGGGGAGGGGGAGTTATAAAGGTAAGAATATGGGAGTCATGGATCTGCAGGTAGCACAATTATTTCCCAAACCAAAAGGGCTAAATTTTTTTTAATTTTATGCAAATCAGAGAAAAATTTAGATAAGATCTCTTCCTCTATTAATGCACCAAAGGAGGTTCCACCCAGATCTGCTACAAGTTTTCTTTGATATTAGTAACTTTTGGTAATAAGGCCAGAACACTCTAAATTATATATGTTGTGGTTGTGTGCTGTTCCATGAGGACAAACTCATAACTGACCTTCCAGAGGTTTTTTAGAGGCTGTAAATTTCACTGATGAGGTGCTATTAATAAGTTCAGATTTCTCTATATATGTATCAGTTATAAAATTATATAGTTATAAATCTGACATCATTTTTCTCCAGCCTGCAAAACTAGTTACAAGGCCTTAAAATTCTTAGCTTCCTTTCTTTAGTCATGTAAAATAGTTTAACCTGTCTGTTTATCAGGAGAGGAGTTGCATCTCCTAGATCAATGGTTACCTCTTTGAAGCTGTTCTTCCCATTTATATTGAATTAACTCTTACCTTTCCAAAACCTGTTTTTCTCAGCTGTATGTCAACTAGTTTTTAAGTATCTGTGTGTGAATGTTTTTGTTTTTCTTATTTTCAAATGTGGAAATTCTTTGATTTTACTAACCAAAGTGTATTGTTAAGTGAGTTGGTGTCTCACCCTGGTATAAAAGCCTACTGACCACTCCAAGACAGGGAATAAGTCTTTGAGGCCAACTCATTGTCCTTCATAAAGTGCATGGATATTGCAATCTGTTTGTCTTATTGACAATTGACTACAGAAAGAACAACTTGTGTTCCCTAACATTACCAGAGATTTCTCATCTTTCTTCTATGAAGTAACTGGTGCATTCAAACTTTGTATCTTTAGATTGGCAGTGAAACTCTTTACCATTAAGCTAGCAAAACTGAAAAGCACACATAGTGTTATTTCTTGAAATGGAAAAAAAACCCAAACCTCATTCAAGTTACATTATTATTTGCATGCATATGTATAGTTACATGGGTTAAATTATTACATTTAGAACATTAATTACCCTAAAAGTCTTAGAAGTTTATTTTCACACATTTTCTTCAAACTATTCCAATTTATGAAAATAAAATAACATTATTGTGTATAACTATCAGAAAAATAAAAATATTTATGGCAACATAATGGACTTGTATTAATATATTCAACAGCCTTTGTATGATTCTGTTTTCAACCTCATATTTTAAAAATATGCAAGAGGCAATGTAGGCTTCCACATTAACCTGAGACCATAGTTATTAATACCTTGTTCTAACTCACTGCGCTAATCTTTTAGAACAGCATTTAAATTGGCCTAAATAGATGCAATGATCTGAATAACAATTCTCACATTGCATTCTGCAATAATAAAGAAAGGAATGTTCTTTGGCCTTGAAATTGTCATTATCCTATCAGTTTAATAGACCCTGACTAGTTGTCTACAGCTAATACAATTGCTTTCCTTATTTAAATAACTATTGTTTTTAATGAGTATTATTGAACTTAGAATCACCTAAAATGTCACCTTATACATTTTTATACAGGACTGCATACTTATTACTTCTGAATATCATATAGACACGATTGAGGGATGACTAGAAGTGTCCTTTTTGAAAGGACACTTGTCTTATCACAGAAAACAAATGAGCTATATGGTCACTTAAGTAAGTGTAATTGAACATATTCTTCTTTTTTAAATTCTTTTTAATTGGCTACCCATCATGGGCAATTTGGTGGAGCTTCCAGATTGATTCAGGTTTGGAAGCAGGAGTGGTATCCACTTACTAAACCTCATGCCTCTGGTAACTCTGAACTTGGAGAAATGGTGACAGTTATAGAAAGGCTTCAGGCCTTTTGTTCATCTTTTGTATGTGTGTGTGTGTGTGTGTGTGTGTATTCAAAAGTTGATTCGACTTGAGGATCTAGTGTTATTTCACTGTGGAGGAACATTCTTCAAAGTTGTACAGCACTCCTCTGTCAACTTGAAGTACTGAGGTAATGTGGGTTTGCTGTAAAGCTGAAATTTGTGCCATTGAGGGTAATCCCATTATGGCTTCCCATGGTGGAAAGTTTTGGTGGATCTCCCAGTATAAGACAAGTTTGGGAGGAAAAGTGACATCCACTTCCTAAACCACATGCCTCTGGAAACTCTATGAACCTGGAGGAACGACGATAGTTATAGAAAGGCTTCAGACCTTTTGTTCATAGGGTCACTATGACATTTTTATTTTATTATTGTGTGTGTGTGTGTACCATCGAATCAGATTGACTGGTACAGGAGGAAATTGTCCATCCTTCTCAAGTGGAGCATTTGGGGGGCTCAAACTGCATGCTTTCAAGATTGCAGGGCAACTTCTTGCCACTAGGCTACCAGAGCTCCCTTGAACATATTCTTTTTGCTTTTAACTAAACAAATAAAATACATTTCTCTAAACAATTAAAAACATAAAATAATTCTGAATGAGTATTCTAATTTACTATAAATTCTTCTCAGTCATCACTCTTCAAAGCATTTATCTCTATTTCCCACTATCTCCTGCAGTTTTTGCAATTTGAGATCACTTTTTTGTGTTTAATTTCTTTTTATCTGTTATACTCAGCTGGGATTCTATCTGTATTGCTTTATGTATTCTTGGACAGCACAGAGTGCTCAATGAATTTAGGTAAGCATTCTCAATTTCTTAGCCAAAGCCCATAGGTTTAGGATTTAAAGATTTTATTTTTAAATTTCGTAAATGCCACAGGAAAAAAATATGTCAAATGTCACATAATGCAATACTATGTAATAAAATGTAGTAATATTTCTTCCGAAAAGCCATGAAATATTCACATTAGTGAGATAGAAAGGCAGTGTAGACAATCTTGCGTCAGTCAGTTGAGGTTAAGCCAATTTACCAGAGAAATGAATTAAAGAACACTATCTTTATTGATCTATTTCTCACTCCTTCAAAGAAGGAGTTTTTGAGGAGATAAGAATGGATGATGAAAGCCACTTTGTTACCTTCTTCCTGTGCTGAGTCAGGGCTTTCCTCATGAATCTACCCTTAGGCTTCAACCTCTGTGAGTCTTGATTTGAAGAAACCAGCATATGCTTTGCACTCTGGGCCTGGAGAAACATCAAGGTTCTAGGCATCACACTAGGGTGTTAGGAGGCTGGCAAAGCAAAAAGCTTTAAAACAATGGCTTGAATTTCATCACATCTGTCAGCAAACCTTCATGCCTTTCTTCCAAACATCATCCTCTGCTATTTCCTTTGTTTGTTCCCAGCTCACATAAAATTCAAGCTGCAAGACCTCAGGCTGTGTAGGAGCCAGAACCCAAAATTATCATCCATTGACTGCCTCTGTGGTGTTTGTGCCTCTTTCTGTGGGAAAGTGTGACTGCTTGACATAAAATGTTGTCGAGTCGAACAGACTCAGCAACTTATGAACAACAGACCTGAAGTTCTATCTATACATGAGAATACTCTGTCCTATCCTGAGCTATCCTATTCATGTCTGATACCCTTGAGCCCATACTGCAATTTCCATTCTAATTCATGTCAATGGGGATCTTCTTCTCTTTCACTGATCCTCCACCTTTCCAAACATATCCCTTTCTAAGGAACAGTTCCTCCTCGCAGTATCTTCAAAGTACAAAAGATGAAGCTATACCAGCCTTGCCTACAAAGAGCACTCTGGCTGCACTATTCCCAAGATACATTTGTTTGTTCTTTTGACAGTCTGTAGGATATTTAATACTTTTCCTCAATAACATAACACAAAGGCATCAATTATTCTATTATCCTTATTTATTATCTGTTTCTGAAATGCATAACAAGTGACTGAAAGGACCATGAGTAGGAGGGAGTGAAGGTGATGGCATGATAGGGTCATCTGAAGATACTCCTTGAGGAAAGGAACTGTATAACTGTTTCTGTCATGCCTACTGTATATATCATTAATTAAAAGCATAAGGAATAGTTCTTTATTTTTTTTCTATGATCAGGTATTTAAAATGTTGGATAGAGAAATAGCCAAGATCACAGTCTGAACTATGTCTTTCCCAAACAAATACCTGTCACTCATTCTTTGCCATGGAGTCTGAACTGACTTAACCCTTCAGTGGCTTTTTAGAGGCTGAAAATCATAGGGGAGGAGACTGCTCATCTTTCTCAGAGCAACTGATGGGTTTGAACTGCCTTCCTTTAGGTTGGCAGAGGGACTTCTTACCCACTAGGCCATAAGGGTTCCCTATATGTAAGGATATTTTGTGGGAATTATGTCATGAATCCCATGACCTGATAAACCAAGTAGTTTGGACCAGTGGTCAAAAAATGAAAGAATTTGCTTCTGTGTTATCAATTATCTTTCATTAATTTATATATCTGGAACATAGATAACAGTATCAAGTTATCTTAATTACTATGGTTGCACAATAAATTCTGAGACTGGAGAATGTGTGACATTCCATTTTGGTCTTCTTCAATAATGTGTTAGTTACTCAGAATCTCATTCCTTTCCATATAAATTTAGAGATTAGTTTCCCCCACCTAGTTAAAGAGTATTGCTGGAATTTGGATGACCCCATGATAAAAGTAAGGAATCTCTCAATACTCCACTCATATTAACTATATTTTTGCAGTAAAAACTTTCAAGGGTATTGTAATTATTTTACCAGGTTATGAACAAAACCACAAAATTAAGCAGTATTTTAACTGAAATGTATGATTTTTTTTTTTAAAAAATCAAATACTTAAAATTATTACATTTGTATTGGGCTATGAAAACAAAAAAAGAACCCAATGGAAACTAGCCACTCTCTTACAGAATCTAAGAGCTTGCCAAGTGCAATTACACACACACACACACACACACACACACACACCTGTATGTAGTCAATTCAGAATCACATTTACTCTCTGTAGGGTTTCAGGCTTTTATAGTAGAAGGTTCACATCTTTGTTAAGAACAGGTAGTGGTTTCCAACCTTTTGAATAACAATTAACATATTTAACATATTGTGACACCAGAACTGCTTTATATTTTTTGTTTTCTTTATAAGACAGAACAAACAATAACCTTCAAAAGAACTAGAAAATCAACTCAGCACATTCAGGATGTGATTGTCACACTGTTCATACTAGAGAAACAAAGATATAATATTAAAATAAAAAACACCAAAAAACAAAACAACCCTAACAAAACAAAATCCTGCAATTTGTGTTCCTCTGTTATAACCAAAGAGGAGGAAATTGAAATTTTTTTTACTAAATCTTGCAGTCTGAAATTGACCATACATACAAGCAACATGCATTAATGACAATTGGGGACTGAAATTTAAAAGTTAGAAATAATGGAGAAGGAATGGTAGTAGGAAAATATGGTTTTGGTGACAGAAATAAGACTGAAAATAGAATCATCAAATTTTGATGTATAATAATTTATTCAATGCAAATATCTTTAAAAAAATAAAACCACAGACAGAGTATTACACATGGACTTCATTTTTCAGTCTTCGCAAGAAACAGATTGACTACATCAAATGATGAAATTGTTGAAGAAGCTCAGTATTAGCAATCAGTGAAACACAGACATTCCTCTGGTACTCCCTATTTTCAATGAAATACATCTATCATTACAATATCTCTAGTACTATGGTCTCTTCTAAACCCAGCCTGCACTTCTGTAAGTTCTCTGTTGATGTGCTGTTCCAGTCATTTTTGGATAATCTTTAACAGAATCATGCTTGCATGTGCTATTAATGGCATTGTTTGATAATTTCTAAACTCTATTGGATCACCTTTCTTTGGGATGGGAACAAATATAGATCTCTTTTGGTTAGTTACCAAGTGGTTATCCTCCAGATTTTGTGGCACAACTTAGTGAACACATCTATGGCAGCATCTGTCGGTTGAAATATATCAATTAGTATTGAGGGGGCAGCATAAACCCCATTTTTTTATAAACCCCCATTAATACCAGAAGCAGGCCATAAAAATTCTTAGCTTAAGGCAAACACGAATGCCCCAGGTAAAGTTTTATCTGTCCTTGCAAAGTAAAGAATTAACTAGTGTCTATGTGACACAAAAAAGAGTAAAGGCGGGCAAAGTAACCAGCCCGTCAAAAGCCGACCCACATGACTGATCTCCTGACCTACCAACCATGATCTCAATCTCCCCGCCCCAACAGTGGCACCCAGGAAAGCCTTAAAAACGATTGTGCAGGGGGACTCGGGGCTTTTTCCCTCACCACCTTCCTACTGAGGAAGAAAGTCTCCACATGTGGATATTCTCTGAAATAAAGTGTTTTGTTTTTTTTTTTATTTACATACGTGTGGATTATTCTTTTGAGGGGCATTTTGTGGGCAGAACAGGTATTCCATCAATTTTTTGCCAGTTCTTTCAGAGCAGCTTGAATTTCTTCCTTCATCACCATAGGCTCTTATTCATACATTGTTTCATGAAATTCTCCTGTCTGGCAATTCCTTTTGGTACAATGATTCTGTTTACTCTTTACATCTTCTTTTAATTCTTCCTGGGTCATTTACTATTCTGCCCAAAGCATCCTTAAGTAGTAAAACTTGAGGCTTGAATTTGTTCTTCACAAGGACTGCAGCCTTCAGTGTGGTTTGAAGCTCAATATAAAGAAAACAAAGATTGTTATCACTGTGCCGATTGGCAGCTTCATAATAGATGATGAAGAGACTGAGATTGTTAACAGCTTTAGTTTGTCTGGCTTCACAATCAACACTCTTTGAACCAGCAGCCAGAAAATTAAAACACATATTGCATTGGGAACGTCTGCTGTCAGAGACTTCTCCAAAGTACAGAAGAGCTATGATGTCAGTCTGGAGATTAAGGTGCACCTGATACAGGCCATGATCTTTGCAAGCACTTGCTATGCATCAGAGAGTTAGACAATGACTAGGGGTGGTAGAAGGGGAATTGATGTCTTTGAGCTGTAGTGTTGGAGAAGAACATTGAATATACTAAGGACTGTTAAGAGAATAAACAAGTTCATCCTGGAGAGGACTAAACCAGGCTGCTCATTGGAGGCAAGGATTCTGAAGCTTTATCTGACATACTTCGGACATGTTGCAAAGAGGAACTAGTCCTTGGAGAGGGACATCATGCTTGGGAAGGTAGAGGGACAGCACAGAAGAGGAAGACCCTTGATGATATTGATTGATTCAGTGATGAGGGTAATAGGGTAGGTGTGTTTGTGACAGTGTGTGTGGCACAGAATAGAGCAGGGTTTAGGGCTATTGTACATAGGGTCACTATGAGTTGTAGGCAACTTGACATCACATACCAACAACAAGAAGTTCAAACTGAGCCACCAAAAAAGTTAATGAGAAACAAAATTCGGTATATTCCACATGAATTTAAAAAACCATCTTAAGTCTGAAGCATTGGACATGAGTTATTGAACATTAGATGAATGGTAGGATGACATCAAGGATATCATCTCTGAAGATTGTAAAAGGTCATTACCAAGAGCAGGAGAAATAAAACCTGAAATGAATGTCAGAATAGACTCTGACAGTTACACTGGAGTATAAAGAAGCCAAAACAAAGAGGAAAACAAGCCAAAATAAAAGGGCTGAACAGAAGATTTCAAAGGGCAGATCAAGAAGACAAAACAAAGTATTTTAATGGAATGTGCAGAGAGTTGGAATTGAAGAACAAAAAGGGAAGAACTCACTCTGAATTTCTCAAACTGAAAGACTAAAACTATTTAAGCCTTGAATCGCAATGTTGAAAGATACTATGAGCAATATACTGAATGATCTAAGAAGCATCAAAAGAAGATGGAGGGAATATACAAAGTCACTGCACCAGAAAGAATTGACTGACATTGAAAAATTTTAGGAAATACCAATGAGAAGAGTCAATGGTAATGAAAAAGTTGAAGGTGCACTGAGGCATTGGCAAAAAAAAAGAAGGCTCCAATAATCAGTGGTTTCAGCTAACAAATCCAGCCCTGGATATGCTCACCAGTCTATGCTAAGAAATTTAGAGGACAGCTGTTTGGATATTTTTTCCAGTTCCCAGAAAGGGGATTCAACAGAATGTGGGGACCACTGAACAATATCATTAATATCAATCAAAAGGAAAGCACTGCTAAAGATCATTCAAAAATAGATAGAACAGAGATTTTGGGATTCCATTCATTCATTGTTGCACCCTTCTCCCCGCACAAACCCCTCCCCCCTCCCCCCCCATTTGCTCCTCTCCTTGAA
>NW_006399887.1:8517357-8526460 GCF_000299155.1 Elephantulus edwardii | reverse complement strand
AAACAAACAGATTCATCTTGGAGAGGATTAAACCAAGCAACTCCTTGGAGGCAAGGATTCTGGGGCTTCATCTGACATACTTTGGACACGTTGCCAGAAGGGACGGGTCCTTGGAGAGGGACATCATGCTTGGGAGGGTGGAGGGGAAGACCCTCTATGAGATGGATTGATTTGGTGACTGGGGTAATTAGGGATGGGTGTGTCAGAGGCAGTGCGGTTGGCGCAGGATAGAGCAGGGTTTAGGGCTGTTGTGCATAGGGTCGCTATGAGTTGAAAACGACTCGACGGCACATAACAACAACAATGTCTAGATTGTGAGAATGGCACAGCATAGGACAGCGTTCAGGTCTGTTGTTCATAGGGATGCTATGAGTTGTACTTTATTTGATGAAACTTAACCTCTGCAGGAAATTTTCTCAGACTACAAAACAGAGAGGGAGATCTAATAGACTAGTGGGAAGAAGATGCTCTGCAGTCCCAAAGACAAACAATTCAAGATCACCATCCATTCCATGGGAGAAATATGAGTAATCTCCTCCCATGGAATTAAGTGCCTCTGAAACCTTTCTGGAAGGTCAGCTATGGGTTCGTTCCCACTCTACGGTCCACAAAACCAAGAAGACAGGGAGGTAGATATGGAAATTCATACCTTCTGCTTCACATAATAAACTTCTTTTTTTTTTTTTATTTTTTTATTTTTTTTTTACACATCGCGTCAACACCCGCCGCGGGCCTTCGTGATGCTTTGTTTTAATTAAACAGTCGGATTCCCCTGGTCCGCAACAGTTCTAAGTCGGCTGCTAGGCGCCGGCCATAATAAACTTCTTGATATTTGATATTTGATTTTTCAGATTGACTTTTGGTAGCCATTGACAGGTTCAAATTTAGTAGACCTGCAACTGGACAGTTTGAACTGCAAACTTTTTAGTTAGAAGCCTAATTCATTAGACAGTATACGTCGTGTGGTCCTTACATGCATAGATGGATCTTTAACTCAAGATAGAAACTTTTTTTTTCCTCACTCTTACCTTTATGTCTATTTTCTCTCCTTAATCTGTAAGTAGTTAAAGAGTAAGAATTATTCCACTAAAACTTGTTTTTCTTCAGCACTTAACTGTCCTAAGAAAATGAGTCTAGAATCACTGTCCTCCTAAAATTAGCAGAGAAAAAAAGAACAAAAAAGTAGTATAAATGTAGAAATATATAAAATTATCATCCTTCCCTAACCATACATTTATTACAAAGCTTAAGAATTCTTTCAGTTTATAGACAACAAATATATGCTGTTAGATGAAGATGATTTTTGAAAATGTAAATTTAATCCATATAGATAATTGATAAGAGACAATATTGCTAGGTCAAATAACAGATATAAGGATCCCTTGTGTGATTAAAAGAGTAGGATGTTAGAGAGTGTAAGTGTTCCAGTGAAATTTGAAAAACATATGGAAAAAAATAAAGTGATCATTGGACTCAATATGTTTGGCTATCCTGAGCCAATCTGACTGTTTCCAATATATCTATCCTCATTATCCCAGTTGCTGTATCATTTCATCTCATTTAGTCTTCCTTTCTTGTGCTGTCCTTTCACTTATCCGAAAACAGTATCTTTCTCCAAGGACTGTTCTCTCCTGGCAACATGACCAAAGTATATCAGATGAATTTTTAAGATCCTTGCCTCCAAGGAGCAACCTGGTTTCACCCTCTCCTGGAAAAACCTGTTTGTTCTCCTGATAGTCCATGGTGTGTTCAACACTCTTCTTCAGTGCCACAACTCATAAGCATTGATTCTTCTTATGTAATCCTTAGTCATCATCCAGCACTCTGATATGTACCAAGCAACTGTGAAGACTATGGACTGTATTAGGTGCTCTTTAGCATGCTGAAGATGTCCCTGACAGTAGATTTTTCCAGTAAAATTTATCTTTTGATTTTCTGACTATTAGTGGCAATACTGCTGATTGTGGTTCTGAACAAGTTGAAATTATTAACAATCTAAATCTCTTTTCCATCTATCATGGTGCTGCCAATTTTTCCAATGGTGGGAATTTGGTTTTCTTGACATTGAGCCTAAATTTGTACTTTAAATTGCAGTCCTTGAACTTCTGCAGCAAACACTTCAAGTCTTCCTCAGAAGTCAAGGACTTCTCCAGAATGAAAAACATCACTCTAGAGACCAAAGTGTGCTTGATCCAAGCCATAGTCTTTCTTATAAGCCTCATGTCAACAAGACCTCTAGGAGGGCCTTTGTATTTGTAGTCAGTTGTTACTGTATTTTGTAGGAACGTTCTTCTAAGTGGTATAGCACTCTTCTGTCAATATGCTATACTGAGGTAACCTGGGGTTGCTATGATGCAGAACCTTGTGCCATAATGGTAACCCATGGTGGACAGTGTTTGGTGGAGGACCCAGTTTAAGACAGGCTTGGAAGCAGGGGTGGCATTCATTTCCTAAACTGCATGCCTCTGGAAACTCTGTGAACTTTGACAAATGGTGATGGTTGTGGAAGGGCTTCAGGCCTTTTGTTCATAAGGTCGCTATGAGTCGGGCTTAACTCTATGGCAATCAGCCACACAACAACAACAACGTCCATTTGAGAGCTGAACAATGACTAAGGATGACAGAAGAGGAATTGATGCCTTCAAATTGTAATGCTGGAGAAGAGACCTGAACATACCATGGACTGTCAAGAGAACAAACAGGTTTTTCCTGGAAAGGGTGAAAATAGGTTGCTCCTTGGAGGTGAGGATTTTGAAACTCTGTCTCACATACTTTTGGTATGTTGTCTGGAAGGACCAGTCCTTGGAGAAAGAAAGCATACTTGTAAAGGTGAAGGGTCAGTGCAAGAAGGGAACACCCTAGATAAGATGAATTGATACTGTGACTGTGACAATGGGGGCAGGTGTGTCAGAGACAAAGAGATTGGCTTAAAATAAAGTTCAGAACTGCAGTTCATAGGATTGCTATGAGGTGTAGTTAACTCTTAATAATATAACAATTACTTGTCCTAGAAAAAGACTTAAGACAGTAGATTTTGATCAATGATAAAGTGGTACACACTTCTTTACATAGTGAATATGTTCTCATTTTTCTGACTCACATATCATGACACTTAGGATCTATCAAGTGCTGGAGATAAAGAATGAGAGCAGTCTGGATAGCTACGTGGGAAGCCCACATGTCTCATTGCCTCAGAAGGATGAAGAGAGTGGTAGGGGGAATTAACCATTCACTTGTCTGTGAAGGATACAACATAGTATGATTATTTTTAAAATGACAATTGTCACTCTAACGCACACATTGTTGTTCTGATTCAAATTCTTACTCATTTAAACATAAACAAAGTAAAACTTAGGATACCAAAATGTGATATTTCTGTGTCAGAGAACTTTGAAGAATAATGGGAATATATCAGTGCTGTATAATAAAATCTGAAAAAATAAAAAAGCTACAAATCACTATATTGTGTATAAACTTAATGAAGTATAGGAAGTACCATCATGCTTTTGAAAACTTGATGTAAGGTAGTTAATAAACTCAAAGGCAATAGATTGATACTATATTTCAGAATTGCCAATAAACATATGGGCTTAAATTGGAATTTGGAAAAGTTATGATATAATTAAAGAGTAAAATTTAAGTATAAGCTCAGTTTTGTAGGTGTATTAACAGAAGAAAAAAAGCTGTTAAATCTTTGTTCCTATCAATAAATTGGAATGAATTTAAAATAAAAATTATTATGAAGTTGGAAATGCCTCATAGTTGACCCTCTAAAAGGTCATTGGAGGCTGTAATTTCTGTGGAAGAGACTGTCCATCTTTCTCCCAAGGAGTTGCAGTGGTTTCAAATCAGCATAAAGGCAATCCCTTTGGGTTAGTAGGGCATCTCCCTATGGATTATGCCACCAGAACATAGGAATGCATAGCTAGTATAATTTCAGTTATGCAACTATCACTTAGATAAATGCTAAATGCTGATCCTAGACAAAATGACTTCTTTATTTTTCTCACAGAATAAACATTATTGTTGGGTGCTATCGAGTTTAGTACGATTCATAGTGACCTTATGAATAACAGATCTGACCCCTGCCCTATCTTGTGCCAACCTAACAATCTCTGACACAGCAGAGCCCATTGTTGCAGTCATCTGTGTTAATCCACCTTGAAAGGTCTTACTCTTTTTTACTAATTATAATGTTCTTCTCCAAGGAATACTTCTTTTAGTAAACTGACCAAAGTATGTGATACAAAGCTTTCCTACCCTTGCCTCAAAGGAGCACTCTGTTTGTCCATTCTCTGATATATCTGTTGGTCCTTTCGGTACTCCATGAAATATTCAGTACTCTCCTCCAACATCACAGGTCAAAGGCATCACTTTTTCTTCTGCCATCCTTGTTCTTTGTCCATCTCCCAGCAGTGTAAAAAGTGATTGAAAAGACAGTGGTCTGAATCATGTGCATCTCTTGGACCTCAAAATAACATCATTGCTCCTCAGTAATTTGGAGAGTTTTCTGACCGACTGCCGACTTGACCAGTGCAGTAGTTTTCTTGATCTCCTGACTGCTGGTACCATTTGTATCGAAGTAATTTGAAGTCGTTGACAGTCTCAATCTTTTCTTCATCAATTATGATATCACCTATTGGTCCAGGATGGAGAATTTTTATTTTCTTAATGTTGAGATGTAATCCATATTGAAGAAAAATAGATAACATTAAAAAAAAAGATGAAAGGAACACACAGAATCATTATACAAAAAAAGAATTACTGTTAGTTACATCATTCAGGTGATAACATATGATCAAGAAACATTGCTGTTGAAAAGGAAAGTTCATTTTGCATGGAAGGTATTGCCAAAAAATAAAACAAAAAAACCAAATACAAACCAAACCAAAACAAACCAAACCAAACCCCAAACCAAAACAAAATAAAAACCAATAAACCAAGCTCCAGGAATTGATTAAATATTGATTGAAATTTTTCAACAAGTGGATTCAGCACTGAAAGTTATCACTCAACATTGCCAAGAAATTTTTAAGACCACTGACTGGAATTAATAAATATTTTCCTATTACAAATAAGAGTAATACAACAAAATGTGGGAATTGTCAACAATAGTGTTCATAATACATACAAATAAAATTTTTCAAAAGATAACTTAAAAATAGTTTCAACACAGAACTTTCAGAAATATAAGCTGAATTCAATAGAGGCTATGGAACAAGTGATACTATTGCTAACATCAAAAGTATCTTAACTGAAAGTAGAGAATATCAGAGAGGTTTACCTGGTTTTATTGACTTTGAAAAAGCATTTATTTTACAATCCTGCCCCCCCCCCCCAAAGTCCACTCCACTATGCAGCCTTCATTCTGGACTCCCGTCAGGACAAAAATACTTAGTCACATATCCCTTTTAAACAGTTTTCTCCCTCATCTGTTTCAATGCAGTATACATTATTGAACCCATCTTTCTCAGTCTCTACCCAAACCCAAGGTCAGTACTGTTTTACAACAGTGGCACCATGCATTATTTGTCCTTTTGTGACTGAGATACTTTTCCAAGAGAGGAGTGTACTGGGGAGGGGAGGGTTGGGGAGGGAGAAAAGTGCAATAGTGAATGAATGGAAATCCTATGTCTCTGTAAATTTTCATTGAAATTAGTAATAAAAAAATGTATAAAAAGGACTTAAAATTCCTAGAACCCATTGAGATTGAGATATAAAATAGTCAATAAAAATCTTAACAATTAAAAAAAGAAAAAGCATTTAACTATATGTAGCAAAAGAATTCATAGGTGTAGTTGTTGTTTACTGTCAAGTCGAAGCTGATCCATAGCTGACCCTCTGGTGGGTTTTCAGAGGCAATTAATTACATGAAAGGAGATTATCCATCCACCCATGGAGCAGCTGGTGGATTTGAACTGCATACCTTTGGGATTGCAGAGCAGTTTGTTGCCAGTAGGCAATCAGAGTGAAAAAAGGGAATTCTTGCACATATATAATTCTGCTTATAAAGAGTCTATGAAATGATCAGGAAACAATTGTTGAAAAAAAATAAAAAAATTTAGAATACTACATGGTTTAATATCAGTAAATGTGTGTAGCACAATTTTGTCTTTACCACACATTCAATCTGTTATTTTTGTCAGATGCTATCAAGTCATCTATGGTCCATAGTGACCCTATGAACAACAACTGGAACCCTATCACTATTCTGCACCATCTCCATAATCTCAAGAATATTTTTGCAATCACTGTATCAATCCATATCATTGTGGATCTTCTTGGTTTTTGGCACATGATGTCTTTTCCAGAGAAGGGTACCTCCTGAAAACATGCTCAGATATGCACATGAAAGATTCACCATTCTTGCCTCTAAACCATAATGGTTACTCTTTCTTTTAAAAAATATTTGAATTTGAAATATATAAAAGTTGAAAAGCATTAGGATTGGAGGAAGAATCATTAACAATCTATGATAAGCAGATTGTGTATCCTTGCTTGTTAAGTTAGAGAGGATTGGAAATTCTTCATGATGAAGATCAAATACTACAACTTTCAGTATACATCATACCTCACATAAAGCAGGAAACAAAAATTCCCACAACTGTACAACTAACTTCATGATAAGTGGAGAAAAGATTGAAAGTGTCAAGTACTTCATCTTATTTGGTTCTACAGTTAATGTCCAAGAAAGTAGCAGAGAAGAAATCAAATGATAAGTGACTTTGAGCAGATACATGTCAAACTATCTCTTTATAGCATCAAAGAATATAAACATCATTTTGAGAACTACAGTTATGCAAAATCTGCACTTAGAATAATGATTATGTAAAAGAAATTGATTCATATTAATTATAAGGTTAACAAAGAATATGGAATATATCACGGACTTTCAGGAAAAAGGAATTATTGTTACAAGAAGTACAGTCAGGATGCTCCTTGGAAACAAGAATGATGAGAATTTCTTTTGGAAATGTGATCAGGACAGATTGGTTGCTAGACAAACACATCATGTTTGGTAAATTAATTCTTGTTGCTATTAGATGCCATTAAGTCACTTACGACTTAAAGCGACCCTATGAACAACTGACCTGAACAATCTTATTTCATGTCATCCTACAATCTCTGACATACTTTAATCCATTGCTCCAGTTATTTTGCCAACCCATCTGGTTGAGGACCTTCCTCCTTTCACTGCCCCACCCAAAGTCTCAAAGATGATGTCCCATTCTAAGAAATAGCCTCTCCAAATAACATTTCCAAAGGGTCTGAGATGAAGCCTCATTATCCTTACTTCCAAGGAACACTCTGGCTGTACCTTCTCTAAGACATATCTTTTGTTCTTTGGGCAGCTCATGGGATAGTATTCTTCTCCAACACCTGTGGAAGACATAAATTCATCATCCACAGTCTATTGTTCAGTTCTCAGATGTATAGCAGGTGATAAAAAGGACAATTGCCTGACAATGGCCTCACCATAGATCTTAAATTGGCATCATTCATTGTTCTTCAATAATTTGGAGCAAATTTCACTGGCAAAGTAGAGTACTAGTTAAAAAGGATAGAAAACCTTCAACAAAATGATATGGCGTAGTGGATGTAATACATCTCTCAAGCACAGCAATGATTGTGAAGATGTAGCATCACCAGGCACTGTTTCTTTCATTTGTACAGAGATGTTCAAGTCAGAACCACTAAATGAAATGTAACAAACCAAATCATCATGAGACTAGATAATCACATCTTTTTTTCCCCTCCAAATTATCAAGGATTTTTTTTCCCCTTATTGTCTAAAAAGCTTTATTAGAGAAAAGCAAAGGAGGCTAAAATGAGGGTAAAAACTATAATGGATCTCTGTTACACTTGAATTAACAATTCAAAAGGATTGTTAAACACAGAATTATTATTTTCAAATATGTAAATATGAATACAGCATGATAGATACTATGCTGGTATGCTCAATATTAAATATAAAATACTCAGAGGTTCTGAAAAAGAAATATGTGTAAGAGGAAAGCAAAAGATTCAAAGGCAATGAGCATGGGTCAAAAGAGTAGGAGTGGTGAAAATTATTCTAGAGTGAATATTCACAATACCTAGCCAAGTTTTAAATGTTAAGTGAGATACTTAACTGAGAAACAGAGTACAAAAGGTATGGTTTTGAGACTGGTAGAAAAGAATTCTCAGAAATGAGAATGAGCAGACTTGAATTCTGGGCCCATTTCCTTTTATCACTATAGTTTGAGAGTTGTGAATTTTACTACACATAATGTTGATGAGTGGTATGCATACAAGAAACAGACTTCACAGAGGAATATGCTTGAAAAAGGGAGTTGTCTTCTCTTATTGTTTTCATATCTTTGACCTTATGAAATCAGATAGCCAGGCTTGGTCTTAAAAGATGCCTCTGAAATGGAAAGAATCTCTTCTGGAAAAAAATTTATTCGAATTTTGTAAATAGACTAGTATATATAAAAAAGATGCCTCTGAGTGGATTTAAACCGTTAAAATGTCACTAAGTAGCCATAGAATTAACCATTGTATCATATAATCATGATATATCAGTATTATAATTGAATGTGCAGAGTTGGTATACCGGAAGAACTTGCTCTACATTTCTCAAAATGAGAGAACTGAAAAACAAATTTAAGCCTTTAGTTGCAATACTGAAAGATGTTATGGGCAATACACTGAATGACCCTGAAAGCATCAAAAGAAGATGGAGGGAACAGACAGAATCACTGTACCAGAAAGAACTGATTGGCATAAAAAAGTTTCAGGAATGTCATATAAATAGGAGACAATGGTAATGAAGGAGGAAGTGGAAGCTGGATTGAAGGTATTGGCAAAAAATAAGGCTCCAGGAATGGACGAGATACAGATTGACTTGTTTTAATTAACAGATGCAGTATTAGATGCACTCATCAGTCTACACTAGGCAATTTGGAGGACAACTGTCTGGCCAATGGATTGGAAGAGGTCCATGTTGTTGTTGTTGTCGTTATGTGCTGTCGAGTCGTTTGCGACTCATGGCGACCCTATGTACAACAGCCCTAAACCGTGCTCTATCCTATGCCAATCTCATTGCCTCGGACACACCCAT
>NW_006399887.1:8512912-8514975 GCF_000299155.1 Elephantulus edwardii | reverse complement strand
CTCTTCCAGTCAGTTGGCCAAGTGGTTGTTCTCCAGATTTCTTGGCACAACTTGGTGAGCTCATCCACGGCAGCATCTGTTAGCTGAAATATGTCAATTGGTATACCATCTATATTTGTTGCTATTCCCAAAAAGGTGATACAACTGAATGTGGAAACTGTCAAACAATATTATTAATTTCATTTGTAAGCAAGCTACTGAATATTACCCAAAACCAGCTAGAAAATTACACAGATAGAGCACTGCCAGAAGTTTAAGCAGGGTTTAGAAGAGGCTTTGGCACACGGTATATCATTGCTGATGTCAGATTAATCTTGACTGAAATGAAAATGTGCTGTGAGATCATCTATTTGTGCTTTATTTACTATGCAAAGGCTTTTGACTGTGTGGATCATAACAAGTTATGGCTGACATTGAGAAGAATGGGAAACCCAGAACATTTGCTTGTGCTTATGAGAAACCTATACCTGGATCAGAAGGTTGTGAGAAGAAAGCAAGAGAACACGACATGGTTTAAAATTGAGAAGGGAGTGTGTCAGGGTTGTAGTCTCTCTCCATATCTATTCAATCTGTATGCTGAGCAAATTATCCTAGAATTTGGACTCTATGAAGAGACTCATAAATAACTTGTGTTATGTAGATAACACACCTTTCTGGCTAAAAGTGAGGAGTATTTGAAGCACTGTTGTAGAAGATCAAGGAATGTAGCCTTCAGTATGGATAGCATCTCAGTGTGGAGAAAACAAATATTATTACCACTGGACAGATAGGCAACACCATGATAGAAGGAGAGGAGATTGAATCTGTTAACTTCATCTTGTTTGGATGCATAATTAACACCTTTAGTACCAGCAGTCAGGAAATACGAAAAAGCATTGCACTGAGAAAATCTGCACTTAGGGAGCTCTCCAAATTATTGAGGAGTAAAGAGGTCAGTTTAAGAACTAAGGTGTGTCTAATTCAGGCCATAGTCTTTTTGGTCACTTGTTATGCATCTGAGAGCTGAACAATGAATAAAGATGACAGAAAAATAAGAAACAGATGTATTTTGGAGAGGGTGTGGCTGGAGTGCTCTTTGGAGGCAAGTCTGGTGCTAGGAAGAGCTATTCCTTGAAGAGGGTCATAATGCTGAGAAGGTTGGGGGTCAGTGAAGGAGAGAAAGACCCTCAAACAAGTGCATTGATATGGTGACTGCTGCAATGAGCTCTTGTGCCTGAGAATGAGATAGGCTAGAACAAGGTTCAGATCTTTTGTTCATATGGTTGCTATGAGTCATACTGGACTCGACAGTGCACAACAACATATGCAATGAATCCTCTCCTTCTCAAATGTAATTAAGCCAAAACAATGCAGATGTTTACACATAATTTCCACAAAATAGTTCAGAGTTTTCGATTAAGAGCTTTTTCTTTTGCTGGGAAAAGTATATATCAATTGATGGTAGAGATCTATGTGCAATAGAACTTTTCCAGTTTTATGAAAATACTATTGTTTCCTGTTGTTGTTGATTGTCATTGAGTTGAGCATGACTCATAGTGATCCTATGAAGAATAGGTTTGAATGAACTCTGTTCTATAACTATTGTCATTTCTCTAAGTTCATAGAGTTACCAGAGGTATGTTGTTTAGAAAGTGGATACCTCTCATGCTTTCAAATTGTTTACTAATTAAGAAATAAATATCAGTACTATAAACATTCACAACAATAACTACCAGTATAAAGTTCTATTTTTTGACTGCTAAGCTCCAGATTTAGATGCGACAAGCACTTCTACTTGCAGCTTGAAATTAATCCCAGGTACAGATATCCTTTAAATTGTCTTCTTGTTCCCTTAAGAAAGGAAAAAAGATAGAACACAAAAGATAAGATTAAATGCCAAAATACTAAAATCCTATTCAAAGAGCAGAAGTCAGCAGTTAAGTGCTTAGGGACAGATGTTGCAAGAATGAAGACAAAATTACAAGACAGATAAACATTTACCAAGCCTTAGCATTATCGTATTCATTCCAGAGGCAATAAAAACCTTAAGTAAGAATATATACATTTTTCCTATTCTTTTACAA
>NW_006399887.1:8507883-8512812 GCF_000299155.1 Elephantulus edwardii | reverse complement strand
TATGAAAATGCTCAACTAACTAATCTACTTAGTTGTTGTCTATCTATCTTCTATCTATCTATCTATCATCTATTTTATTTATCTGGAGCCCTAGTGACCTAGTGGCCAGGATTTGTCTGTCAACCCAAAGGCACTGTATAGGAGAAAAAAGGACAATCTTTTCTTATGAAATTTACTGTCTCTAGAAAATCCATTGGAGATTAAGTTGTGAGTTGGTTCTAGTATTATAACACATAATAACATCTCTCTATATGTTATTATTTTTACTTAAATTGTGTATCAAGTTGACTGCAATTCATAATGAGCAATATTATGAACAACAGATCCAAATTTTTACTTGTCTGGTGCCATCTTTATCATCTCTGATAAATTTGGACCCAGTTCCAGTCATAGTGCCATTTCACCACATGGAGAGTATTCCTCTTTTTCTCAAATCCTCCACCTCTCCAAATACTGTCTTTTTCTAAGCAATGAATCCTCATTAAAAATTAAATTATACAATCAATCAGCTAAATCTCATAGTTAAATAAAGCCTAATGCATCCTAAAGAAGCTCAGTACACTTTCTTCTGTAGTGCGTATGGAACATTCTCCAGAATAGATATTTTAGGTAACAAAGCCAGTCTCAAGAAATTAAAAATCAGTGAAATAATACAAAGAATTTTATCATACCACAGTGCTACAAAATTAGAAATCAACATTGAGAGAAAGGAGAGAAAAATAATTCTGCATCTAGAAGCTGAACAAAATCTTGCTAGAGCATGAGTTCAATAGAAGAAATAAAAAAATTTTATACAAATGATAATAAAGCCATAACTTACTAATACCTCTGGGACATAGCCAAAGCACTACACAGAGGTCGATTCATACCAATAAGAACAGACATCAAAAGGAAAGAGATTTTTAAAATCAACTATTTAACCCAAAACCTCTAACAGAAAACAATTTAAAAAGCAATAAAACTTGACAATCTGTAAAATAAAGGACATTATAAAACTTAAGACAGAAATAAATGGAATAGAAAAGAGGAAAAGCATTTGAAACTATGAACAAGACTTAGAATTATTTCTTCAAAAAGATCAATAAAATTGACAAATCACTAACAAAACTAACAAAAGAAATGATACAAATAATCTGAATGAGAAATGAAAGGGTAAAATAAAAAGGTCAATACAAATGCTTATGAAAACCGCTACTCAAACAAATATGTCCTAAAAGAAATAGACAAATATTTAGAACTTCAAAACTCACCCAAACTGACAGAGACTGAAGTAGGACACTTAAACAGATCCATAACAAAAGTAGTAATTGAACTGGTCACAAAAAACTTCCAACAATAAAAAATTGTCCTGGTTCAGGTGATTTTACAAGTAAATTTTAGCCAGCATTCAGAGAAGAGTTGTCACCAGTTCTATTCAAAGTATTTAAAGAAATAATAAAAGGTGAAGTACTTCCAGACTCATTCTATGAAGGAAATGTAGTCCTGATGCCAAAGTTAGGCAAAACACCACCACAAAAGAAAAACTACAGACTAATGTCACAGCACATCTTTTGATTTCTGGAATGTTATTACCATAAGTATTGATTGTAGAGCCAAGGAAAATGAAATCATTGACAACTTCACTCCTTACCACCCTCTATCATAATGTTGCCTACTGATGCTTCAATATAATCCATATTGAAAACTGCAATTTATCTTCTGTAGCAGATGCTTGAACTCTACGCTTTCCACAGGCAAGGCTGTGTTATTTGCACAATGCAGATTGTTGATGAATCTTCCTCCAATTCTGATACCACATTATTTTTCATATAGTCCTACTTCAAGAATGTGCCTCTCGACATGTTTCCAAGGCTGGAAATCTTCATGGTGGGAAGACAGCTCATCTTTTACATGAAGAGCACTGATTTCTATCCAACTGTCAAATTTCAATTAGAAGCATTAATACATAACTAATTTCTTTTAAAATATTTTTCAATAGATAAGTGGATAAATGTTCTGTGGTGCAATCACATACTAGTATTCTTTTCAGAGATAAAAGGAAATGATCTATCATTCCATAAAAATGTTGTCAATTATAAATGTATATTTTTGTTAAAAATACAATTAACCAGTAAGTAAATTTTGATTCATAATAAAACTATGGTACATATTTAGGAAGTATAAGGTTTAATCTCCATTCTGAAGTGTTGCTGGATAAACTTAAATCACCAAACTTTAGCATAGTAATTACTTTAGCATAGTAATGTTAGCATTTTACACCATCCAAGAGCCCCCTCTACCACTTGTCAGTTTTTTATAATGGCTTGTGTGTTGTTGTGATGCTGAATGATATGACAATAGTTTATTTTTCATTGAGATTTTGATGAAATTTTATAAAGAACATGGATTTCCACTCATTCATTGTTGCACATTTTCCTTCCCACCCACCGCTGTCTACCCAGTTTACTTTTCTCTTTGAAAAAAAAATATTTCATTGTTATCACCCCACACCTTCAGTCTACTTTACTATGCAGCTATTATTCTGGATTATTGTCATGCAAATAATACCTAATTGTATATTCCTTTTATATTCCTTTTAAGCAGTTCTCTGCCTCATCTGTTTCAATGAAGTGTACATTTTTTTTATTATTTTTTATTGGTTTTTGTGTTGTGTGTGTGTGTGTGTGTGTGTGTGTGTACTGTCAAATCAGATCTGACTGGTAAAGGAGGAGATTGTCCTTTCTTCTCCAGCAGAGCATCTGATGGATTCGAACTGCTCACCTCTGGGATTGCAGTACAGCTTCTTTGCCACTAGGCTATCAGAAGTGCACATTATTTATTCCCTCGTTTCTTAGTTTCCCCCCAACCTTGATGTCAGTCCTGTTTCATAACAGTGACATTATGCAGCATTTTCATACGGCATAATTTCCTCTGCAATTACCCATTACTAATATTTTATGAGTTCCTTGTTTTTCAATGCACATAGTGTTCTATTTTGTGAAGATACCAAAGATTCTCTATCTATTTGCAGAAAGCTCAAGCAAGACCCACACCTCACACCATACACAAAACCCAACTCAAATTGGATCATTGCACTAGGACTAAAACCAAGGACTATAAACTTCATAAGACAAAAGTTTGGAAGAACTCTAAAAGCCCTAATCTACAACATGAATAGTCTTCCAAGTATCCTGAAAAACCTACAACTAGGAGAAGATAAAATAAATGAATGGGACCTTCTAAAAATCAAGTTCTATGCTCATCCACAAACTTCTCCAATAGGGTAAAAAGGAAAACCACAGACTGGAAAAGAATAATTGGTAATGACGTATCTGATAAGGAACTTATATCTAGAATTTATAGAACACTCGAGTACTACAATAAAATAAAGGTAAACAACCCAATTGCAAAATGGGCACAGGATATGAACAGACACTTCACCAAAGAATACATTGAGATGGCAAACAGACACATGAAGAAATGTTCAAAATCTCTACCTCTAGGAGAGATGTGAAACAAAACAACTCTGAATTATCATCTCACCCCAGTAAGAATAACAAAATTTACAGAGCAGCAAATAACAAATGTTGGCGACGTTATGGAAAAACTGGCACCTTTATTTGCTGTTGGTGTGAGGGTAAAATGGTGCAACCACTATGGAAGGTGATATGGTGCTTTCACAAAAAGTTGGAAATAGAAATACAATTGATGCAGCAATTGCACTATTGGGCTCTAAAGAAACCAGAGCTACAACCCAGCAGAATATGCACTCCCGTGTTTATTGCTGCTTTGTTCACAATAACAAAGTAATGGAAACAACCCAAGTAACTATTGGCAATAGCTTTACAAACATCAGTAGGTCACCCTGGTGAACAAATTTCAGGGCACTATTTAAAGAATACAGACCAGGGAACAAGATTAATAGTCTACATCTGAAGTAATTGGCCATTGAGAAAGTAATAAATAACAGCAAAACATTGTTTGATTATGTCACATGAGACCTTAAGATTGAAAGGCACTTAAAAGAAAATGGGAAGAAAATTGCATCCTCAAGGTCAAGTCTAACACAAGACATGGATAGAATAAAAAAAAAAAAATTTCAAGACCTTGGTTTACTGTCAGTGCCATAACAAGGAGTGAAGAAAAATTAATATAAGCATCTATTAATAATTGAAACAAGGGAAAAATTAATATAAGCATCTATTAATAATTGAAACAAGGATTGTCTGAAGAATGAATCTAGAACATTGGAAGTTGCCCAAAATGAAATGAAATATGTAAAAAATCAATATTATAGGTATTGGTTATCTGAAATACACTAGGATTAGCCAATTTGAATGAGAAAAATCACATAGTTTATCACTGACTGCACAAATAAAGCTTTTAATCCTAGAACTTTTTTTTTTACCAATACCTTCAATGTAGCCTAGATATATCCCTTCCTTATAATTGGTTCTTGATTATTGAATGCTTTCTGAAATGGTTTTTTGTCCACTAATTATTTTTAGTACCATGATTCTGTGCCTTCCTTTCATCTTCTTTGATGTTTCTTGAGGCATCCAATATTTTGCCCATATAATTCTTCAGTATTGTAGTTTGAGACCTAGATATGATTCAGTTATTTTCAGCTTCAAGAATTCTGAGTGTGTTCTTCTGTATTTATATCTCTAACTCTTTGCACATTTCATAATAATACCTTGGGGGGAAAAGAAAAAAAAATGCTAGGAAATACAGATTTGGAGGAAAAAATAAGATTGATAATATGATGGAATTTTGTATGACTAGTAGCTTATAGTTGTTTTTGGATAATCTTCAGTAGAATCTTTCTTGCATGTGAAATCAATGACACTGTTCTGTAGCTTCCACACTCAGTTGGGTCACCCTTCTTTGGAATGGGAACAAATATAGATCTCTTCCAGTCAGTTGGCCAAGTGGTTGTTCTCCAGATTT
>NW_006399887.1:8500238-8506998 GCF_000299155.1 Elephantulus edwardii | reverse complement strand
TTCATTTAGAGTTGACCTTATTTTTGTTGTTGTTGCTTGTCTTTGAGTAGAGGATGATGACTCATAGCAACCCTATAAACCAAAGGCTTAAAGTCCCTCTACAACTATCAACTTTTATGAATGTTCATAGAGCTTCTGGAGGCAAGTTGTTTAGGAAGTGTATGTCATTCCTGCTTCCAAACCTGTGATACTATGTTATTGATGTTATGTGACATTGAGTCTCCTGCAATGTACAGCACCCTATGTACAGCAGCTCTGAACCCTTCCCTCTCCTGAGCCAGTCTCACTAATTCTGACAAACCAAACCCCACTGCCCCAGCCACTGTATCAATCTATCTCATCCAGAGTCTTCCTTTCCTGTGCTGTCCATCTACCCTTCTGAGCATGATGTCCTTTAATTTTTCCTGGCCACATGACCAAAGTAAGTGAGACAGAGCTTCAAAATCCTAGCCTCCAAGGAGAGACTTGTTTTTACTCTCTTCAAGACAGACCTATTTGTTTTCCATGGTATGTTTAAGGCTCTTCTCCAGCACCACAACTCAAAAGCGTCTATTCTTCTTCTGTTATCCTTAGTCATTATTATGCTCTCTGAAGCATAACAAGTAATTGAGAAGATCATTGCCTGGATTACGCACACCTTTGTATCTAGATTGCCATTGTTACATACATATGAATCTAACTGAATATTTCTATACAGAAAGACTATGAGGAAGAAGTCCCCATAAACACATGAGCAAACTATAGCATCAACCATGAAAGTTCAAGCTGAAGAAGTTCAAGCCTTAAGTGTATTCCACTTCAATTTAGGGAAGAAAAAGAATTTGTTCAGTTGAACATTAATGATAAAAGATCAGGTGAGTTTTGATATGCTTTTAAAAGGATTCTTCAAAAAGAATGAAAGAAGAAAAATACTAAATAGACATCGAAAAAAGAGAAAGTTTCTGCTGTATATGTAACATGTCATACTGTTATCTTTGTATTTTTCCTGTAACTCTGGAAAAATTCTATGAAGTTTATTTTGTATAATAAAGTTTATTTTAAAAGAATATTTTATATAACCTACTTCTTAATTTAAATTAGATTAGATTTAATTTTATTTCCTAAAGATTTGTACTTTTTGATTCAGTTTGCATGTTTCCAGTTTCTTATCCGTCTGTTTGCAAGTCATTAAAATTTAATTACTTTTGTAGCTGTTTATCTCATCTATTACATACCATTTGTTATTATTATTCCTCCCAGAGGAATTATTTTAGTTGGACCAATGTTAAGTGGAATTATTTGGAGGAAGTATCCTGAAATATTTTGCTTTACTTTTTCTGGAAAAACAAAATGAAACAAAACGAAAAAAACACCAACATAAAAAACCCAAACCCAACATATTCTTTTGACTTGAAATTGCAGAAATCATCTTAAACCAATTAGAAATCTTGACAGTTCAATTTAACACCATTGACTTTCTATTTGAAAATAGCTGTTTAATCTTATTTCCACTTCTCTAACAGTTGTTATATTGTGAAGCCATGCATATTTCTATGGTGCTGGAAGCTGTGTCAATGGTATTTTGAATACTAGCCAGTTCACTGATTGTAGGCAGATTTCACTGGAGTCTCTAGTCTTAGGAAGAAAAACCCGATATTCTACTTCTAAAATGTTGCACATAGAATAAAAGAGAATCTTTCAAACACAACAAAAGAATACTGCGTTATCTAAAATCAGAAAAAGATGGTTTGGCATAAGGCAATGGTTTCATTTTGTTGTACACTGGACAATGGATCACCTGGAGAGCACCAACTACATATTACACCAACTATATATTGCACCAACTATATTGCAAAAGTATATTGTATAGGGGGTGTATACACATAACATATATGTATCACTGATTCAGTTTTTCTACAGAAGTCTAAGGTATACATATATGATATCAAAGATTGAGTTTCAAAATGAGTAAGTTGGTGTTTATGATCCTAACCAAAAGATCAGTGGCTTGAATTCACCAGTCACTCCAAGGAAGAAAGATAAGCAGCCTCCTTGCATTAAGACTTACAGCATTAGAAATCTGGTGGAGAATCATTGTGGCTTGTCCTCAATTTAATGACACTGCATTTAAGGACTTATGTTTGCAAAATAAAAGTACTATTCAATACTAGGCCTATGTCACTCCAAACAAACAAAAAAGAAAACAGCAACAACAACAAAAATGTCATTGCAGTCTAGTAGAGTCTGACTCATATAGGTAAATACCTACTCATGTAGGTAAATACCCTACAAAAAAGAATAGTATTTTCCCCACGGTTTACAAGGTTGCTCATCTTTGTAGTATCAAGTTGCTACATCTTTCACTACATTGTAGCTTGTGGTTTCAAACCTCCAACTGTTTGGTTAGCACGCTAGCATTTAACCACTGTTACACCAACCATTACATGATTGTAATAATCATAAAATGTAATTGATGAAGCAATTCTCTAGCATTGAAAACAATACAGTTTTATTTTCTTTTTTAACAATTAATTTAATATTTTATATCATTTATTTTCTGTGTAAGTAATTTTGTAACTGTGGACAGGATTCCACAAAAAGATTCGACAATGGAAATAAAAAGAATAATTGACAACAGTATGAGTCAATCTATCAAATAAAGAAAATGAAAAGTTTCTTTTGGAAGAAGCAATGGTTACATTAATATATTTATTTTAACATAGAATAAGATCAATGTCTGGAAAATGAACTATAGACAATAATTGCTTCTTGTCATACCATAAGGTTAAATATCAGTTGTTCTCTGTCTTATATTTCAAGATCTTCTTTTCTGATAGTTAAAAAGGAGGAAAAAAATAACACAAAATGGCGTTTTATTTGGTTCCTTTCCTTAAATTTACAATAAATAATGTAAAACAACAACATAAGCATAGAGAGAGGTCAGGTGGCCTATTGGGCACAAAAGTGATGCTATCAAACCAAAGGTGGTTGACTCTAATCTGAGGTCCTCAGGCCTGTCTTTAATTGTTTTTGGTGAAACATTCTTCTAGGTCTTATAGCCCTGCTCTGTCCACTTACTGTACAGAGAGGTAACTCGTGGTTGCTGTGAAGCTGAACACTGTAACGCTGATGTGTCAAATGTGAGAATGGTTACCCTTGGTGGGCAGTGTTTGGTGGAGATCCCCGATTAAAACAAGCTTGGAAGCAGGAGTGGCATCCACTTCCGAAATAGCTTGCCTCTGGAAACCCTATGAACCTGGAGAAAGGATGAAAGTTATACAAGTGCCCAGGTCTTTCATTCACAGGGTTGCTATGAGTCACCTCCGACTCAACAGCACTTAACAACAACAACTATGTAAAAGAATTCTGTGGTTCATATTGCTATAAATTTAGTAAATCATATAAAAATGGTTATTGCATAGAGCTATAGATTATCACTGTGTGTTAAAGTATAATAAAAAGTATTGTGTTTTGACATGTAAGGAAGAAAGTTTTGCCAAAAAACAGTGAAGAATGTTTATACTTATTTAAATTGTCAGGACAAGTTTTAGAATCTAAAAACTTTACAATAAAAGGAGATATCTAGGATAGATATTGTCTTGGCAAAATTTCAAACATCTATACTGAATGCATTGAAAGTCCTATAAGTTGTGGCTAAATATTGACTGACGGTCTATCTTAAATAATACTTCCATGTTAAGAATTTAAAAATGTACAAGATACTATTCTCTATACTTGAAACTTTAAAATAAAGAAGCATCAGTCAAAGCACAAATTTCTTTTTAAAGAGAAAATTTACATAGAAAATTAATTCTTTTCTTCTTCTTAAACCTCCTTTAGTATACTATAAAAATATTTTCCCTATTTCAGAAATGATTTATTAACAATAAAGAAAATATCTTCACATGAAATTGATACTTTTATTTGTCACAAAGTGTTTTAGTGTCATAGTCTATAGGGAGTTACTTTGCTAATGAAAACTTGCACTTCTGGGAGGAGAGGGGGAGTCAAATCAAACAGTGCGCCCAAGAAATAGATAACCACTTTCCTCCTGTTCAATCTGCATCCTCAGAAATGCTATTATGAGCCAACATGAGTCAATACTGAACAGCAATGAGAACTGAGAGAGAATTAAGCTTATTAGGACACTAAAAGAAAGAATTTCAGCATATTGCTCTATAAGTTTATGATATTTTGAAGGATAAAGTGTCTGCTATGGACATGCTCACCAGGTTATGCCAAAAATCTGGTGGACAACTAGTTCTAGTTGTCCAACTGACTAGAAAATACCTATATTTATTCCCCTTCAGGAGAAAAAATATGACCCAACAGAGTGTAGAGACTTTTGAACAATATCAAACAGAAGTAAGATCTTGCTGAAGATTATCCAGAAACTACTGGAAAAGAACATCAGCAGAGAACTGCCAGATATGTAGCTTGGATTTAGAAGAGGCCGTGACACGAGGGATGTCATAGCTAACATTAGATGGCCCTTGGCTGAAAGCAGAGAGTACCAGATGAATTTCTATCTGTGTTTCATTGGCTACACAAAGTTATTTGAATGTGTGGATCACAACAAACTGTGGCTAACTTGAGAATAATGGGCATCCAGAACACTATTTGTGCTCATGGAAACCTATACTTGGACCAGGAAGCACTATTTAAAACAGAGTAGGGAAACACTGCACGGTTCAGGATCAGGAAAGGTGTACATCAAGGATGAATCTTATCTCTATACCTTTTTTAATCTATATACAAAACATCATTCATGAGGCTGGATTCTATGAGGAGTAATGTCACATCAGGTTTGGAGGAAGACTCACCAACAATCTGTGTTATGCAGATGACACATCCTTGCTTTCTAAAACTGAAATGGAAATAGGCATTTCCTGCAAAAGGTACTGATAGAAGCTCAACATCAAGAAAACAAAGTCTCTTATCACTGGGCAGATCAGCAGCTTCATGATGGATGGAGAAGAAATTGAAATTGTTGATAACTTTCTTTTGCTTGGGTCAACAGTCACCGTTCTTGTCACTAGCAGTCAGGAAACCAAACTATGAATTGCGTTTGGAAAGTCTGCTGTCAGGGACCTCTCTAGAGAACTCAAAAGCAATGATGCCATTCTGGAGACTAATGTGTGCCTAATCTAAGCCATGGTTTTCACAATTACCTGCTATGCAACTAAGAGCTAGATAATAAATAACTAAGGAAGACAGAAGAAGGATTAATGTCTGTGAGTTGTGGTGCTGAAAAAGACTTGAACATGCAGTGGACTGCCATAAAAACAAACAGATCATTCTTAGAGAGGGTGAAACCAGTATGCTATTTAGAAGCAAAGATTTTTGCAGCTCCATCTCAAATACTTAGGGTATGTGGCAGGTGGCAGAAGGTAACAATCCTTGGAGAGGGATGTCATACTTGGAAGGGTAGAAGGACAGCACAGGAAATGAAAACCCAAGATGAGATGGATAGGGTCAGTGACTGGAGAAATGAGATTAGATCCATTTGAGACAATGAGATTGGCTCATGTAGAGTAGTTTTCAGAGCTAGTGTACATAGTGTCGCTATGAGTCACAGGTTAATCGATGGTACATAACAACAACAAAAACAACAACGAACAATTCTCAAACACTACAATTTTTTTCTGTTGTCACCCTTATTCAGCTCTCAGATGCATAGCAAGTGACTTGAAAGACTCTGGCTTGAATAAAGCACAATTCTGTTTTAAGCTGACATTGCTTAGGATTATGGAAAAGTTCCTGACAGCAGACTTTCCAAAACTCCATATCATGATGTTGCCTATTGTTCCAATGGTAAGGATTTGCATTTTCTTGATGTTAAGACAATCTCAGCTTTGATATGGAAATCTACAGTTCTTGATTCTCTGCAGGAAGTGCCTTAGGGCCTCCTCACTTTCAACAAAATTGTGTTATCTGCAGGTCATTCTTCATTGCAAATTTCTAGAATGCAATACGTTTTTTGATCCATAACTTTGGCTAAGGATCCAGTTAAAAGAAGTCTTGAATAACTTCAATATTTTATCCTTCTACCATCCTACGTTATTTGGACATGTTTCAAGGAGGGAGCAGTCCTTGAAGAGGGACGTCATGCTTGGGATGGTGGAGGAACAGTACAAGAGTGAAGGACCCTCAATGATGGATTGATCCAGTGACTAGGGTAATGAGGGTAAGTGTGTCAGAGATAATGAGATTGGCACAGGATAGAGCAGGATACATGGCTATTGCACATAGGGTTGCTGAGTTGCAGATGACTTGATGGCACATAACAACAACAACAACAACAACAATCATGATATTAGTGGGAGAAGATTGGGAAATCTGCCATGTGATTAACGGACTCTGTAAACCCGCCAGAAGGTCAGCTATGTGTCGGTTCTGTCTTGATGGTACACAACAAAATCACGACATCATTTATTGGCCTGATGGTGGGGATTTTATTTTCTTGATTTTAAGAAGACTTTATTGAAGGCTGTAGTCTTTGATCACCTGTAGTAAATGCTTCAAATCATTTTTTACTTTATAAAAATAGGTTTGTATGATTTGCATAACACAGGTCATTGATAATTATTCTCCCAAATTTTTGCCACATGCTTTTTCTCATATTATGAAGTTGAATATATAATTTAAGTTTTTGCAAATTATAAACTTGCAAAAGGAACAAATCTTTGTAAAAACAGAGAACATGACTTATATTAAGAGTACTTTTTAGGTAGTCAGCTGCTTCCACATCAGCAGCAGCCATGGATCTGTTCCAGTTGAT